>NW_019386955.1:70635-87164 GCF_000671375.1 Centruroides sculpturatus | reverse complement strand
TATATATATATATAAAACTCTTAATATTTCAAAAATATAATTCATCTTATTTTACAATTGGTTAATTTACTTTATGATTTCGAAATAAATTCTTGTTATCATTAATATAATTTTTTGCTTGTTTATTTACCTGTTTTTAAAGGTTTCTAGTGTTATTTTAAGGCATCCTTTTAGTCTATTTTGTAAATTATTATTACTAAAAAATTAGTAACCTATATTTTTTTAAAATGTAAACGAATAAATAGATTTTAACTTTGAATTTGGTAAGATACAACAATCTAACAATTAAGTTAAATTATATTACATATACTGTACTGTACATGTATTGTACTGTAAATATAAGCTTATACAATTGATGTAGGCTTACATATCTGTAATTTATTTTTAACTTTTTCAAACAATATTTATGAGTCAACAGAAAAACATTATTAATATTTAAAAATGATCATGTAATGAATTGTAACATAAAAATTATTTTTTAAGTTTCATATTTTAGATAAATTAAAATATTTTAAATTATATAAAATAATTATTTGGCAGATGCGTTTTGAATTCTGCATGCAGTCTGCATGTGTAAAATTATTAATATTTGTACCTAACAGTTGTTTTAAATGTTTTTCTAAAAACGAATTTTAATTTAAAATATCGATTTTTTTAAGAAAAAATTTGAATTTGTATTGTTATATTGTGAAATTCTTAAATAATTATAATATAATTTTACATGTACTGTACTGTCTGTACATGTTAGTGTATCTGATGATTTTCTAAATTTTCTATAAAAATTAATAATTGTTATGATATTCATTAATGATTATTTAAATATTATAGGATTATTCGTCATTGAAATATATATTGCGAAAGAAAACTGAATAGTGGATCGATCCAAATGGAAAAATATCCTGATTGGTGTCACTTCTAGAGTCTAAAAAAAGTAAACTTTTTAATAATTTATAAATGAATTAATTTTATTTTTAATTAAATTTAGATTAAGTTGCTTAAATTAAAAATAATAAAAATTTTTATTGCGTTTTATAACGTGTTATTATAGAATAAAATATATGAATTTATGCGAAATCAATATCAGGTGATTTAATATCGAAATGTTTTGATTATTCATAATTATTTTTATTTTTGTAAGTTTTACCTGTTTCGATAATTTAAGTATTATATATAGGAAATTAATCAGCATTAAATTATCAAAACTAATAAAAATTTTCAAGAAATAAGCTAGGATTTTTCCTATTCATTTACTTATTGAATATCATTAAACATTTAGCATTTTTATGCTAATTTAAACTTATTTAAATAAACAAAAATTCTATCCTTGAATTTCTTGTTCATTTATAGCAGTGTTTCATTTCAACCTCTAACGAATCGTCGCCCCCTTCAACATAGTATCGCCCCCTTCAATAAAACCGTTACGTAATATCGCCCCCTTCACTTTAAAATTCCGATGCCGAGGGCCAAGGCTAACGTCAAATTCGTACTGCATTGAATAGACTAGTGACTAGGATAATATTATTTGTTTAATTATTGTACGATATAACGAATAAAATATCTAATTATTCTTAATATAATGTTTTACTATATCGCCCAGAAAATTGTTTTTCACCCCCAAAATATAAATTGTTACTAATCGCCCCCTCAACATGGAGAAACACTGATTTATAGCGTAAACAATATTCGTTCGATTATTTCATCAAATTATATATTTTTCAGGATCCATTTTAAATAGTTTTCAAACTAAACATTCTAATATACTATATATTTTCTGAATAATTATAATTTTTAATAAATTAAGACATAGCCTATAGAGCTTTTTGTTTTCAAAATGTCAAGGTTTATCAAATTCTAAAATAAATCAGTTATATTTTTCAAACATTAAGACCTTTTATAACTGTAAGTTAGTATAAATTTATAAAAACTATAAGCCTAAATATAGGCCTATATTAAATGTTTAAAAAAATTAGAAGTCTGTTAGAACTTTTGTTAATAAAATTTTAACTTATTCATATAGATAAAATATTTGATAACTAAAAATGAATGATACAAATTACATTTCTAATATAAAAACTTACAAGTTATAATAAAATATAATGACTATATCTATAAACAAGTTTTCTCATGGACATATTTAATCAATTCTATAATTTCAAAAATAATAAAAATGTTATAATTACAGCAGTAATAAAACTATTTTAAATAATGTAAATATTATAGTATACATTTATGATTCTGTATTTTGTCTTATAAATTATTTTTAAAAATAGAAAGAATAACTCGTTGCTAATTTTATAATTTATATTATTTAAAATAAACTCTAATATTAAACCTAGTACTGTATAGGCTTAGCTTATATTATATAATAAAAATCAATTTTTATATTGCTTAATTGATAAAAAATAAATAAAAATACAATTTTCTATATATTTTGATCAATCTTACTGGTATTTCATCATCATTTCAACTATAAACTTTTAAAATTATATTTAATTAAATTTATTATTTACAGACTTTTATATTTTAAATATTTCCATGATATATAAAAATAGCAATATTTTTTAAAGCAATTATTTATTTATTTATATTTTAGCTTCCATATGTTTCACAGAAATTTATAGATATGAAATTCAAATTTTATTTAGCTTTTCGAGTAATTTACTTTATTTATTCGTTTAATAATTAAACATAAGCAAAAGTTGAAGAATTATTTCCTGTAGTATTTTACAGGAAAAATAATGTTAATAAAGTAATAACAAAAGTATTAAGTCTGAAAGGAAGTATGTAGAATATAAATGAAAATATTTAATTTATTATATATACAATAAAAAAGTAAAGTAATAACACATAATTTAGGTTTAAAAAACAAGTAATTAGATATCTGGTAAGATGTTGTTTTGAATCTTTCGGTCCTATAACAATGTAATTTTTTTCNGGGGCAGGACAACACATGTAGGTGACATAATGACTCGGGGATTTTTGTCCTCGTGACTGACTAGTTTCCGGTAAAGGGTGTTGTCGGGTTAAATTTTCTTTCGTTCCGCCCAAAAAAAGAACTGAATGTTGCCGTTAACACTAACATTTACACCCGTTTCTTTCATATCATGTTTAAACACTTTCTTATTTGTCAGTTGTGTAGCTTAATTCATTCATTTGAATTTATCTCCTTTTTTTAAATTAAAAAAATGAATTCTTTTCTTGCTAATTTCTTTTTATTATTATTTAAATTTTTAAATATTTTCGTCGAATTAATAAATTACTTTATTCAAATGTATAAGAATTAATCATTTATATATATATATAAGATCACCCTCTTTAAAAATATCAATCTTTCAATAGAAAATCATAAATATTTTTATGAATATTTAATATTGTCGACGTTTTTCTATATAAATCATAATTAAAAATGGTAATTTCTCTTGATTTCTATTCATAAGACGAATGTTAGCGTAGTTGAATCTAGACACCAATTCTTCTTACCCGGCAAGTAGATACTATTGCATGTCTTGCATGATAAACTTCAAGAGCAAGCATAGATACGGTCCATCTTAACATATTATCTGTATTCTACGATTGCTCTATTTGTCATATGCCACAGAAGTAGAAAAATACGAATCAGATAACGACTGAGCTTACTATGAATAAACAAGGTTCAAACATTTTTGCATGGTTTTATCTACTTAATCTTTTCCTATATATTATGTCAAATTCTACAATAAAAATATAATTACACGAAGAAGAACCAAAGGATAATTTTGTCATCAGTCATGCTAATCAACTTATAATTATCGTGTTGTTAAAGGCAACATCAAGATCCAAATATTTTAGAAAACACTTTGAATAACGTTATGATTACGAAACATTTTTCACTTCTTAAAGAAAATAATCGAATAATTTTATATAAAAATATATGAGTTTAAATTCGGATTCTCATCATTTTTCTTTTTTTATAATCATTTAAAATGATTTTATCAATATTTTCATGAATTATCTGGAGAAGTTTATAGGGCATTACACTTATTTACTCTCCTTTTTCGAAATTCTTGAATAGTCCTATTAGCTATTACTCAAGAAAAACTTGTTTTGATTATTTTTTAAATATTATAACTCGAATAGAATAATTTATATGGTAAAACTGCATCAATAGAATCTAATTAGGATAGAAAACATAATCTTTTAACTATGTTTATGGTTTAAACTGTACTTTAAACTTATTGAAAAAGTTTAGTTTAATATAATTTTCCTTATTTAAAATATATTTTTATAATAAATCTATATTTTATTTTATTAAAATATTAGTAAATAATTCGAATATATTTGATTTAATTTATAATTTTTTAAAGACAGTTTAGTTTTAAATATTAAATATAATTATTTCTAAACATTACTATAAAATATGTTTGATAAAAATTAAGATTAAAAAATTTTTATTTTATATTCATATTTAATCAATAAAAATTTGAAAAAAGTAATGTAGACGCATTTAAGAGATAAAAATGTAAAGTTAAGCAGTAACGATTTGGTAAATGTTTTGAAAGAAAGCACTTAGAAAGGCAGTTAGAATGCTTGGTTGCATTCTTTGCTGATGCGAATAACGAGATGGTAAAAGTGAACAAGAATATGACAACACTCCCTCTTAGAAGTTGTCATCGAGAGGCGGGTTTACGCATGCTCAAAATCTTATCTTTCGCGATGTCACATTTTAGCGTACCAATAAGAGAGACACCTGTTATTTGAATGACAGTATGGTCTAAGATTCGAAAATTGCATCGATCTGTGTATTCCCTAGTTTAATTTAAATGTAATTACAGTTTGTGACAGAGAAACGGCTGCTAAAGAAAATATTTGTTAGCAAAAGACGGTAGATGGGGAAGAAAAGAGTAGGAATTACCATCCCGGATTATTAATACCAAACAACAACCGGGATGGAGATCCATTCTATGCTTACAAAATTCACTTAAAAGAGATTCGAGAATGCAACGTAAATAAACAACGTTGATTAGATGAAGAAATGCGTGCCGGAAACTTATTTTAGATTAACGAACATCCTCTGTTGTATTAACACGGCATTACATAAAGGACAACATAAAAAATAAATAAATAAATAAATAAAATGAACAAGTGTACAGTACAGTACATATATAAGTAAATGTAGAATAATAATAATAATAATAATAATAATACTCCATAGAATTAACGATTTGGTCAGGCGCGAAGAAGAAAACGAAGCGCAGAAAATTAGTTTTATTCGTATTAAAACTCGAAGGAACCGGAAAGGTATAAAATATTTATGGAGGTGTCATGTGATTAGTCGATCTTGTCCAGGATGCTCGCGGTGCACGACGGGAAGGGGACGGTCCTTCCTCCATTCTCTGGTAAATAACGGGTCGCTTTAAGTGTCAACAGGGATAGCATCCCAGATATCAGGGGCCGAGATCAAAGCAACTTTACGCGATTAACTCTCTCACTTTTCTCAAACAATAATAAACTAGTTAAAAATTTAAAAAATCTTTCTCCGTTTATTTATTTTCTTAAAATTACATCTTTCGAATATTCCAGCGAAGAATGCATTCGTTTGAATTACATTTATTTCTTTGAATGTATTTAAATTTCCTCAAGCTTTTTTATTTTTGTTTTTTATTTGTCACTCTCGAATATTTATTTAGCGTACGATTAATAGCGTTTAGAAGACTTTTACTCGTAAAAGGATTTCGTTTAATGAATGGAAGCATCGAAGAGTATTGAATGCGGAAATTATCATCGCATTTCTTTTTAATGCTTATATTTGCTTAGTAAACAAATCCGTCATTTGTTCTTAAACTGGTGTATTTTTTTTCTGGTTTGATTTTTTAAAAGCATTTATCAAACCCTCCATTAATTAAATATATTTATTTTAGAATTCATTTTATTTATTAACCGTGCAAAAACATCAAGTAAAGATGGGCTACGCCGAAAACCCAAATGGAACGCAGGCGCCATCTACCGACCGTCGAGAAAACTAAACAAAGTATAGAGCTAAATAAATAAGTTTGGGCTCGTATCCGTTCTTAAATACGTCTTACGCCACGAAACGATTTTTTTTTCTATTAACTATCTTTTTTTTGCCTCGGTCGAAGTTATTTTTGTAATAGTTTAGTCTTCATTCTGCTTAGTTAGGTGTACAATGGAGTTGGCTATCGATCGAAGGCACGGAGCCAAACTGACTCGAATGCTTTATCAATTAAACTTTTTATAGCGGCAAAGAGAGCCTTTTGTTAACGTGATTGAGAGTGCGACTCCGCTTCAAAACATTTGTTAATAATTTCACAAACTTAAAGGAGTTTAGTTTTAAGACACAGATAAGACTCGGCCAAGAATTTAAAACTGATGCACCAAGGTAAAAAGAGAGGATTTTAGTTTAAAAAAATGAATAAAAATAAAAAAGTTACAAGTTTTTTTTTCTGTAAAGTTGGCAGTTAGTACGGAACGTGACTCGTTTCTGGTTCGTAAACGGATTCGAGTTACGGCAGAGCTGTCACTGTCCATCTGACCGTGACCGACGAGACTAATCCGCCATCTTTCGAAGTCCCGCGTCCAGTGGCGTGGGTGCATTAATTTCGGAAAACGTTGGAGTTCTCGAACCCGTCCGGCCGTTTACACCTTAGAAGAGAGTATCCGTCGAGCGTTGAAGATAAGGCGTAGTTGTTTGGCTGATGCTTTTGAACAGTCTCTTAGATGCGATTGTTGCTAACAGGTCAAGTGAAGTCCGTTAATAGCGAGTGGACTGCTCTCTAGAATAATGGAGTATAACCGCTTTAATCCGACCTCGGAAGTTGAAGAGATATTCTGATTTATCCTAAAGCCTCGCTTAAACGAGACAAATAACATCGCTTCAACATCGATGTCGTATATCTGATGATAACGCGCCAATTTAATTACATACTAATTGTGCGCTTAATTTCGTTGTCTTAATTTTAAGCAGTTCCAAATAGCCCCATTTCCTTCCACGATTTTTATAAACAATAACCGAAATAAATCTCTCTTTTTTTTTGGTACTTTTAACACTTTCTAACTTGTAAATTTGCGCTTGTAACTTTATCGCTTCATTCTTTCTACTTTTTTCTTCTTCTTGAGCAAAACAAATCTTCGAACCTTGATACTTTATCTTTATTGCGTATTTCCTAATCGTATTTTTTTTATTTTTTCCTTCTTTAAGTTTAATAATATACTACACGGCGCTTCCTAAGTGATTTCCTCACTTTATCTTTCTAGTTTGATTAACAGCTGTATCGAATTTCATTAAAACATGGATGGAATTTTTTTAATATACAAACCTAGTTTAAATATTATAATGTGCGTATGTATTATGTTGCAAAATAAATGAATAATGTTTGGTGAAAAAACTCATCGGACAATTTTGCATTCCCTGAAAAATGCAATTTTTTATATATCTTAAACATAAATATTACTTAGCAATTTTGTAAATAATGAAATAATATATGAATAATTATAATTTTAAAATAAATACATCAATATAATATTAAATAGACGAAGAAATTTTGCATTTATATTAGTATCAATCATCATCAATTTACTTTTTTTTATATAGGCCTACATACAGTATATATAAAACGTGTTTTAATTACTATAAAAATAAAATTAGATATTGAAATATATGTGTTTTTATTTTTATTATACGTAGTCTATATACTATTTAATAAAAATAATTATACAGAATTAATAAAAAATCTGGACTAGAATAACTTTAAATAATTCTAAAAACAAGTAATTATTACTGCAAAACTCTCAACAAAATATTTTTGCTAAATGTCAAACTTGAATTATGGCAAATATTCGATATTAACAGGCCTACTTAGCCGAGGCCCTTGACGAAGATGGCCTGCAAAATTTAGTCTTTTATGTAAAAAGAAAATGCGCGTGGTGAAGATTTTTTAAAATCACTTTCGTAATAAAACCATATTTGTTTTATTCGTATAATCTTAAGGCTATTGGAGTGAGGCGAGGCCCCACGTTTGACTTATCCAAGGCCTATCTTATTTCTAGTAAGCCTGGCTCGAAACTATTTCTACATTCTTCGAGCGTTTATTTTTGTTTTAATTAAAATAAAAACATGTAATTAATCATAATCTAAAAAAGTTGTATTTATGACTTTTGATAGTTAAAAGAAAATATATTGTTAGTGATTTTATCTTCCGGTCCAGCAAAAGCAGACACGAACAAACACACCTTGAAATATAATTAGGAAGTTTGACTATTAAGGATAGTTTTTTTATAACTACAACTAGTCAAAAATTGTCATAAAATTTGCATTTGAAATTCTTTGATTTGATTAAATCAGACGATGCCAATTGTTTTTTTTACACGTACGAAAAACGAGAAAAGTTTCTATTTTTAAGAAAAACATTCAAAATTATTTGGATTTTTTAAAAACCCCTCTTAATTAATTAGGTAGGGTGAAGTATTTTAGGTACAGTGAAGTAATTAGGTACAGTGAAGTATTTTAGAAAGAGCATAAGAGAGGAGAAAAGGGGAATTGTTTTTTGGCGTAGATAAAAACGATTTTTCTGCTTATAAACAGATGTTTGTATTTACTGTTAGGGGAATATTTCTCTTTGGCGATATTAAAATATTTGCATATAATTTACGTTCTAATTCGACGATTAATTTCTTACGTTACCTTCGAGCGCCTTAAAGAAGTTTAGACAAAAGCGTTCGAATTACGGACTCGTTTGAATCTCGATAGAAATTATCCGCTTATTAAAATTTCAATAATTAATTCCGCGAAAGTATTTTTAATTAGAGTATTAGGAAGTTTTTATTCGGATCTATCGTTTCTGGAAATTCGACCCTGAGACGTTCCAGAGTCCTGTTCGAGTTAATTTCGACAGATTTGTCGGCTCTGCCAGCATATTTTATTAAGTAATTGATACTAATTACTTTACGTGACTTTAGCTGTTTGAATAGAGTTATTTACTTTTGTAAAATACCCAAAAAATTCTAGAAAAATGTTTATTTCCGTTAAACATTCTTTACAGGAAGAATCAGTCGATTTACCTTCTAAATCGACCAATTTAGAAAATAAATGTTCGGATTAAGAGATATTAATGCGTATAGGAAAATTTTTACCCCTACAAATATACGTAAAAATGCCTCCATTTATTTACCGCTAGTGTAACAAATTTTTAATTTAAAATTGTAAAAAAGTTTGACCTTTTTTTCCATAAAACTTTTTCGAAAAAGTAATTTCGAGAGTAGTTAGAGAATATGAAATTATAGTAAATTTAAAACAAATAAATTTCCTCGGGAGTAAATGATTTATTCAGAAACACATCCAAGTCACGGTTGTAGTGTTGTGTTAATGAATTTTTTAAACACAGTAGGAAAAGAATACTCGCTATTTTATTATTCTATATTATTCATTTATGGCGAAGATAATTAAATGTCCGAACCGTAAAGATCAACACGCATTTATTTTTTTCACTTTTCGCCTAACGAAGAGGACTTTAAATTAACGCGTAAAAGAATTTTTCTTAATGCTTTTAATATAAATATGTTAATATATTTTTTGGGCAAGTTAATCGCTTAAAAAAAGGCATTTATCTAAATTCCTGATGGTGGCATTTTTAATCGCCGAGCATTTAATTGGCAACACGTTAATTCGCGTTTTCAGCGGCGATAAAAGACGCGCAACACTTTAGGAATATTTCGATAACGACCGAATTTTTGAAAGCGAAAAATCGAATTAAAAAAGGGGGGAAAGAAAAGCGCAAAAATTAAACCGCACGACTCGATATAAATAAGGGAAATTAAAGTAAGTCTTATTAAAAGAAAGGAAAGTAGTTTGCGAGCCGCCGCTACTTACTAATTAAGGCCGAAACGTCGCGAATTTCAAAACATTGGCACGCAACCCGAGTTGGTAGTAACTTTGGTCATTTTCCCTCCTCCACCAGGTCGGAATGGCCGAATCACGTAAAGTTCTACTCGCCAACCGTTGTGTTTACCCGAATCCCGACGACATGCCATCGACTTATTCGCACGAATTCTAAAAATACATTCTTCTCGCCTTATCGACTCCGAAAATTCGTTTTTCGCCCGGCAAAAAACAAACTCCAAGTTACGCTTTGTAATCGAGTTAACTCCAATCTTTACGGATAAACCGAACTTATTATACACTCGGTCGATTTCCCGGTTGCAATTTTTTTTGTTTGTTTCCCTCCAAAAAACCACTAATAGACGCTTCTTTTAAACTTTTAAAGGCGTACGAAATTACGCCACTTTATTATAATTAAGTTTAATAATAATAACGCACGTTTTGAAATTTTTATTTCAGGTTATTGTTTGCGCCGATCCGCGGAACATTCCAGCTCAACGAGGTGTGTTATACCCTTTTCGTCGAGAGCCACATCGGGAAGGAATTTCTGATCTTTATAAGAAGCATCCACGCAGAAGAACAAACAAACGTCGACGGAGAATAATTTGTTAATTAAAAATTACAAGCAATGTTAACATTTGTTCATTATCCCCACTACGAATACGAGGAATTTATCAATATCTTTTCGTATCGCGTTTCGTTCGAAGGCGATATTGTTTTTCGGACCGACGAATCCGTCACTTACGCTAAATGCTCGGTTAAACGAACCTCGCGACACTCCAAATCCCCTTATATCACGACAGACTCTCCCATACAGCATCTTACGTCTTTTTAAAAAAATTTTCCCGGTTATTTTGATGTCGAAGCGACACCTTCTCTTTAACGCGTTTCCACTCGCTTCCGTTTTCTTCCGACGGTTAAACAAACCGCCAACGAAAAGAAAAGGGGGGAAAACCGGAAGACGCGAGAAAAAAAAATCCGACGATGGCGTGTCACGCGAAAATAACGCGTGGACTCGATTCGATCGAGTCATTATTCGAACGATCGATCGAATTCGATCGCGAGAAAAGGCGAACTGGAGGCGGCGTCGGACGAAGAGAGAAAGAAAGAACACTTTTTATTGCTATACACGAAAAGGTTACAGGTGACGTAACGGAACGGAAGAGACTAAGCACCGGCGTCCTCCCCCCGACGGTGGACCGGACCGGGCGACTCTCCGGTGCCGGCCCGGTTGCTAGGGGAACTCGTCGTCTTCGTCGGCCATCTCCTTGGCGTATTCCAGGTCCTGCTGCTCCCGCTCCCGACGCTCCTGAAACACAAAACGCAATCGTTAATCGCTTTCTCTCCTTCCTTCCTTCGCTTTTTTTCCCGGAGCGGATGGACCACTTGCGCGCGCCGCCCTACCCTGGCGCTGCGGCCGCGGCCTTTCCGGGCCGGACCGACCGGAAGTCGGCCGCGCGCCGTTTTTGTCCGCGGTCCGGACCGGGGCGCGGGACGGGCGCGGAGCGGCCGGCGCGATCGATGGCGCCAAAGGGTTAGAGGTGGACGAGTCCAATCGCCGTGGGGGCGCCGGCTCTCGTCGAAGGTCGACTCCCCGGCCTGTGGACCGGTCCGACCCTCGGCCAAATATTACGGACGGCTTCTTCCTCCCGCATCGTATTTCCCCGGGGCTGCGGATGCCGAATAATTGGAGGAAATCGCGTAACGAGTAGAAGGAATCGATACTACCCTTCGGTCACTCGGCCCAACGCCGTAGATTCGTTCTCTCCGCTCGTCTCCCCCTGGCATTTAAGACGACCCGACCGAGTTCTCGCTCCGATAAGTTTCTATCGACGAGGCCTTTTTATGGCTTTTAAACGACACTTTTCCTTTCCTCGCTTCGTTTAAAAAACAAAAAATGGAGAATTTCCAGCCGGTTTTTGCCCGGTCGACACCACGTGGCGCTGGTTTTCGTCGACTCGAGACAATAAAATGCATAGGCGAAAAAAATAAAGAGCCGCTCTTTAATCAAGAGAAAATCGAAAGTTTTTAAAACCGGATCCGATTTCGTCTGCCGTCGTGGACGGACCGGAAATTGCTTTCTGCCAACGGAAATACGTCGATACCGCCGCGTATTTTCCTAGACGAGAGCGGGAAAACGCGCGCGCTCTCCGGGAAAAGCTCTCGACCTCCGAACTTTCGGCGGTTCGATCCCAACCGCCAAACCTTCAAAAGTTGCCAGGGAGCGTTTCCGAGAGGGCCACCATCTCGACTCGGACCCCTCGAGTACGGTTTCAAAGCAGAATTTCGCCAAGAGGATCGACAATAGCTAAACGGCTGTACTCGGTCTATATTGCCAGGTAACGTAGGAAGAAAGACTTACATCACGAGGGAAATTATACGGGAAACGCCCTTTTTCCAAGATTTTAGCCACGACCCTAACAGAATTACACAGAAAAATCCTTCCTACTTATCGAATCCCTTCGAAAACAATAAAACTCGCGTATTCGCGGGCAACGATTCGCCTCGGAACGAGCTCTATTTCCCACACAAGTCTTAAATTAATTATTTTTCGAATGGCCGGTGACGTGAGAGAACGACGTAAAAGGGGATCGATGTAACTACCGCGATTTTACGAGCTTAACGACGTTCGACTCTTCACGAATTTTCTGGTCGGAAAATCGGAAAGAAAAAAAAAAGAAATAATAATAATAATCTTGCGCACGTCTATCGAAGCCAACGCTATCGATAAAACGCTGCTAAAATGACTCCCCCTTACGTGGAGGGGGGAAAAAACCAGACGGACGACCTCTCGTTCCGTCAGACGAAAACACTTCTATAACTTTATATAATGGCTATAGGTTCTCGTCACGTCCAGATTGATTTAGTAGGATTTCCCAGTCGCCCCGACCTCGTGAGACTCTTCGTAACCGCTCCTACGAACCGCCGTCGTCTAGGGTTTCCCTTTCGCAACCGAAAACTTATTTACGTTTTTACTGCCCGAGAAAAAACTGCAGATCGTTCCAAAAATTCGCCCGACCTTGCAACGAGGAGCGATACTTCCGTTTGTTTTCTTTCCTTGACCTAAATCACCACCGAAGGAAGTACGTTTTCAATAATCGCCAACCCGGACGACGTAGTTGCCGGAATGACGGGAGGAGGGGGAAGAAAAAAAAAGCGTTTAAAAATAAAATAAAAATAGAAATAACCCTTCGATTAATTAATCAGATCCTAGATATAATGGAAAAGCAAATCGAGTGTGTAAACTTCGGGTCGAAGGTGCGGGAATCGACTGTAATCTGTCGGAATGGTCTAGCAGAACGTAACACAGAAAACGGTATTATATAAACAAATATTCCCGTCCGAAAGTTGGCCTCTATTGTTCCGTCATTTATTGACAAAACTGACAGCGTCCACTTAACGAATACGGCTGCAGTCATTCGACGGTTCATGAATAAACGATTAACGAGCGACGACGAAGGGCACGAACCCGTGTCGCCATCTGTCGGGCCCTGCCGTTACTACCACCTATCGAATTTCTCGTCTTTTCTCATTTCCGTGATACGAAACAATTTTAAAAAATAGGAAATAAAAAATAATTCGGAATCGCAGGCACTCGTTAAGACGAATATAAATGTAAATAACCGAAGAGGAGGAGCGGAAAAAAGCCGGTTCGACTTCCGTTTTGTAAAAGTTGGTTAAGTAGGAAGATAAAAGCGAAAATTTCTTTAGAAAGAGAGCCACTCGAGCCGACGGAAACTCGGAGCCTGCCAATTAATAGCTAATTGATGCCCGAGTCGAGGATCCTCGAGAAGAAACAAAAAAGTAGCACTTCATTCGATTTAAGTCGTCAACGGGCCGGAGAAAGCCCGAACATGTTTGGTCGAGGACTAAACATCACGAACGACGCCTTTTTTCTCCTCCTCCCTCCACAAATCGACACTTCGCCAGAATTAAAATTAAAATAATTTGCTTTTTTCCGCCTCGTCGTAATAAAGGAGACGTTTGGCGTCCAGGTGGAGATCGAATCGATCGAAACACGACCGCGGTCGAAAACAAAAGGTATAGTATCATAAAGGAGGGAAACCCGGCCGAAGACGGAAAATAATTAGCCAACGTCAATTACGAACAGGTAAAGCACGAAATGAAGAGAATTTGAAGGACGTTGATTTTATTTATTTCTTTTTCTCGACTGTCTGGATTCTGTTGTCGTCTTCGACGGGATACTTTGTATACAATCAGCGACAGGCTGTCTACAGAGAAATCCTACATCCGATCCGATATCCTTGACTTCTACCAATGATAAATGATTCTCTCTTTGTGCCATTGGCTCCGAGATATTACGTACAACGTCCTTATTTATGTCGATGATAAATTTGCATGTAGAATAAAAGGCGATTTTCACTTTAAAAGCGTCACAAAATTATTCCAGAAAAATTTCACTCTCGAATTAATCCAGTAAAAACGAATATCGACAATTAAAAGATGCTAAATAAACAACATTATAATATATTGCCTAGGTCACCAACACAGTGGATATCTTCAACCAAACCATTAATGTCTCTTCAATTTTTATCATCTTATATAACTTACCCCATATTTTAATTAGGAAATGGGCCTATAGTCTATTCTATTTTTCAAAAATCAAATGTCTAATGTTTTCCAAGAAATAAAATATACTACGGATTATATATATATACATACACATACACACACTAATAATAATTACTTACTATATATATATATATATATATATTTTTTTTTATTAAGAAATTGTGAATAAGGAAAGATGGATTTAAAACTTCAGTTTTCCTGCTATTTCATAACATCAAATGACTGAATTTATTGTTTACAATGTTATTAATATGTAAAAGTGTCTATTTTTTCTTTTAAACCTTTATTATGTGTGCAGGTATGTACGTATGTATGAAAGTAAGTCCTCAATTTAATGGACTAATTGGAGGAGGAATGTCCACTTTTGCTGACAGTCCATTAAATTAAATATATTTCAAAAACATATATTAATAATGAATTGTACTATACATGAAAGAATTTATACTCATTAACTCAATGACCCAACCTTTTATCATACTCTATTCACAAATAAAAAAATTAAGGAAAAATTTTCTGTCCATTAAATCCCAGACTTATTGTATATTCTTTCATAGTAAAAAACAATATTTTCAATATTTATTACACCTAATAGACCTATTTTCATTTAAATATATTCCTGAATAATGACAATAAAAAATAATAATAAGTATTACTACAAAATTTCCAATATGTTTTGTCAGATTTTTAATTTCTAATGAAATCTGTTTCACTTGACAAGAATTTCTTATCCTTGTTTAACAACTTTACAGTATTTTCTATATCTGATGACAAATGAACAATAAAAACATATATTAAGCACACAATGCCATTTTTCTTTAAATATATTTGATTGAAAAAATGAATTTTAAATGCAATATTTTCTGCTGCAAAAAAATATTGTGGCAATAATGGCACTGTAAGTGGCTGTATTTTGAAATTAAATTTGTGTGTAAGAAATAACAATTTTAAGTGCTGAAGTTCAATTCATGTGACTTTCGGCACTTAAAATGATATGGCTTATGTTTAAAATTTATAATTTGTTAATTAAACTAAAAAATAATTATTTATTTTATCAATTTTGTACAATCACATCATGAAAAAGAAAAACAACCTAAATGTAACAGTAATGAAGTTGAGATATCTATCAGAAATTTCTGTAAATAAATCTAAAAGTAAGATGTGTGAAGACCCAACCGAGGTCCGAATCATGTAAATCGCGATATTCCTATGATTAAATAATAACGATAGATTAAATATGAGAGGGAGAGGAAAATCCCATAAATTAAACAACGCGGCACAAAATGTAGACAACGAGTCTCGGATGACTCGAACACGTGTTAAACTAACTGTCAATGTCAGAGTGAAAGGTTATAAGTCAGAGACAAGTGGTCATATGCAGGTAGAACTTTGACCCCATCGCTCATAAACAATCAATCTAGGGAAACAATTGCTGAAAAGAGGAAAAGATTTAAGAGAGATAAATCATTGCATATGATCGTTCGAGTACCCAGATGACAGAAATCGCGAGTAACGGAGCTAAATTATAAACGCGAGTCTTGCAATTTTGTCAACAATCGACAAAACAGCGTCGAGCCGACACCTGGAATTGGACCTTTCTCGTGACCTGAGGCGGTCTCAGTTTATCCCAAAACAAAAGAGAGACACCAATTGGGAAGCAAGAAAGGGGATGAAGGGCCAATCGGAAGTCCGAATAGTGGAAGAGAAAAACTATAAAAATCCGAAATCCTAGGTCAGGAGGGCTCTCCTCCGACTCCACGAAAGATAGTGACTTCTATTGTGGTGTGTCATCGCAAAGGAACTGTGGACTCTGCCGCTTATATCTTCCGATCGTCCGCCGTGATCAGCAACAGCATCTCGTCCGCCCCGGGGCTACGACCGACGCCGAAGTTCTCACACTCCGCATCTTCGAGGGAAGAATCTAGTGAAGGACTGTCGATTGCCGATGTAAGCATATATGTTAACAAATAAACGGCTTTCTTGTGTAAAACACTTGTCGTCATTTGCCTCCTCCGTCACCGCCCACATACAACCTTCCCTTAGGTCCATCCTGACGCGGGATTAATAG
>NW_019386955.1:64500-65213 GCF_000671375.1 Centruroides sculpturatus | reverse complement strand
CATCCGTCACATTCTTGAATAAAAAAACGAATACAATGCAATCTCCCATTAAAAAAGTTTTTTCTAAATTTTCTGTCTCAAAATAGGGGTGCGTCTTATACTCGGCAGCGACTTATACTCGTCAAAATACGGTACTTTCTTACTATGTTTATTCATATGGAATAATAAAAATACATATATACACGGTCTTGCACTTTTATTAGTCATGTTTTTTCCGTTTGTGGGGGTTAATTAATTAATTAAAGAATCTGTCCAATGTCGATTGCTTTTCTGCCTTCTTTATGATTTTTCAGAAGTAATTAATAGTATTGTAATTGTAGAGAACCCTAGGCCTATTAACCTCAACCATTTTAAGACCGTTGTTCTGTCAGAACAATGCCCTCTCACTTCTTTAAAAGATCTTTAATAGCAGATATCGGCAAAAATCCGCATTTTCATAAGAAAATGTAAAAGAATTGTTTCTGTCAGAAATATAAAAAGCTGGAATTACAAGGGAGAGTTTCAAAGTTCAGGAGAATACTATCCTATCAGTATATACTGGGTAGAACGTCGATGTCGACGTCTCCCGCGCTCCGAAAAGTTTTGAATTGTTGCCTGAAGACAAAGGAAGACCAATCGGTATTCGTTATTTTACGTCTCTTCTTTTTGTGTTTGTTCAGTCAAGTGTTCGTTATCCGAACATGTGTTCGTTGTCCGATCATAAAAATCTTTCG
>NW_019386955.1:14679-64115 GCF_000671375.1 Centruroides sculpturatus | reverse complement strand
TTGATAATCCGACAGGTATGGGACCAAAGGTGTGTCAGATTACCAAAAGTGTCCGGATTACCGAAAATAATTACATATTTCGCATTGTTTTGCTAGCAGTAACTTACAATATTCTCTACTCCAACTGTTCGAACAGAACTGCTCACATAAAACACACGAAATGTGTGTCATCGAGTAAGAATTGGATGGGGAGATTCACATCACAACATGTTTCTGTGCAAACAGACACGTAACGGGGACGGGTACTTTGACGGGAGGTGCGTCGGACTACTGAGCATGTCGGATTAAAAAACGTCGGACTATAGAGGGACAACTGTATTTTTAAATCATGTGGAAGTGGCAATATTCAAAATACATGTTTAATTTCCATTAATATTCATGCATATTATTAATAATTTCATTTCTTTTACTTCTTGTAGTTGTATGAACTGGTTAAGTCTGGTTTTTTTTTTTTTTTTTTACATTAGTACAAAGTAAAATTAGTTTGGATTTTATTCTAATTAATGAAAAAGATAATTCATAATTCATTAAATCATATTTTAAATATTCAGACAAATATCTTTTTACAAAAATAAGATTTGACATTAACATTCATGATAAAACGAATTTATTACAAAATAAACTATTTTTTACTAAATTTTAAAATGCAATTTGTAAAAACCAATTCTTTTCCCCCTAATCTATTATTTTTGAATTTCATCCATGATCAGATTTGGAATTTTTTATCAGTTTTTTTTTTTGCTAGAATTTGCTCCTCTGTTTAGAAAAAAAAATTTACTTTTGTAATAATTCTTAATTTTTCCTGGCCATTAGTAAAATGACAAAACTTTTAAATAAATTAAAATATTCAATTCTGGTTTTAAAAAATAATTATGATAATAGAATAACAGAAGTATCACTGATGCCATTTCATCAAAATACAGAATTATTACTTTGTCTTAAGCAGAAACCTGTTAAGTGGCATCTTTTAGTGTTACCCTATTGAGTGCATTTGTCACAACAGTGCATATTAATTTAATTATTTTATTTTATTCTAAATTTTGAGTCATTGACTAAGTAGAGATTGAATATTAGATTTTTTCCAAGTAAATATTTTACCAACACAATTCTTTTTACCTCCTTTGAGAGCACAATACTAAGGACCAAAAAAATTCATAAAAAAAAAAAGGAACTGGTGATTACATTGAAATAAAATTTAGATCAAGAACTATTTTCTACAGGAATGAATAATTTTCAAAGCATTACATGAAACAATCTTTTGTAAAAATGATTTATCTATTCAAAATTAACTATGTGTACCTGAATATGTAGTAACAAATGCAAAAATAAATAATTCACTTATGAAAAACTGTAAGCCTATTTTTAAAATCAGAATTCGTGAAACACAGAATCATAGGTCAAGATGTAACCACCTACACCATATTCTTACACATTTACACCTGTGCATATAAATCCAATAATATAAAATTGGTTCTCTTTTTCTTAAACCCTTGATCCTAAATATTTTCAGTGTAGTGTTTAGGATCAAGAATTTGTGATTATTATCTACAGGTTTAATTTCACAAACTTTTACAGGCTGTCTTAACTTTGTTGTAAAATTGAAGTAATTTTGTTATGAAGTTATTTTAATTATGATTTCATTAGTTAATAGCTTAAATATTTTCTTACAAAATATAAGATCTGTCAAGAGTAAAAATTTAATAATACCTTCAATTATTAATGAATTTTAGGCCTTACATTCTAACAGAAAGCTGGGAAACTCCAACATCATATGACATTTTGTCTTAACATGGGTTTTTTTCCATTTGTCACTTATACAAGAAAATCAATGCAACAGTGGAATTTTCTTGATTTAACCTTCTTTATATGTTACCAAGATCTCTGAATACTTAGATTCTGTTATTGTAGTTAAAATTTCTAAAATTCAGTTGGGTTTTAATATCGATATGCACTTCATACTAAATGGGAGCCTGTTTTTCAGATTATTCATCAATTCTTAATTTCATTTAATTGTAATAGATCAGGGCTTCTTAAAATTTTTTTATTCACGACCCCATTTATGATTGTGATTTTTTCGCGACCCCCCCCCCAATATATATATAATGAAGATATATACAAATTTGCAAAAACAATAATGGTGTACTACCACAGTTCACTCTTTTGTTACAACGGAACAGAGACAACTGAATACACTGAAAAGCGACAACACTACACTAGTTCACACTACAATCACTGTCGCTGAATCGTTGTCTCGCTGCACCAGAAGTGACACAAAACGTGCCATTTTCAAACTATCACAAATTATTTTCAATATTTTGCATTAAAATCTCATGACCCCAAGATTTCGCTAAGTGACCCCAAATGGGGTTGCGACCCATAGTTTAAGAAGCCCTGTAATAGATCGATAATTCTATCCAAACAATTTACTTTTCTCACTTTGTCACTTATACAAACTATACTAAAATAAAAATTATCTTAAAATAGAATATACAGTGGGTGATCGGTTAACGAACATAATCTGTTCCAAGACTTTGTTCGTTATCCGAATTGTTCGTTAACCGATTATCGATTTACCATAGGTTTCTATGGGAATTTGATTAATTCGTTCTGGGGACCTCCAAAAAATAAAAAATATAGACTATACTTTCTTATTACGTTTATTTATATGTAATAATAAAAATAGATATATACATGGTCTTGCACTTTTATTAGTCATGTTTTTTCCGTTTGTGGGGGTTAATTAATTAATTAAAGAATCTGTCCAATGTCGATTGCTTTTCTGCCTTCTTTATGATTTTTCAGAAGTAATTAATAGCATTGTAATTGTAGAGAACCCTAGGCCTATTAACCTCAACCTGGTTTGGATGCCATTTTAAGACCGTTGTTCTGTCAGAACAACGTCCTCCCACTTCTTTAAAAGATCTTTAATAGCAGATATCGGCATAAATCCGCATTTTCANATCAGTCTCTAAACTGTGTTTGTTACAATATTTTCGATATTTATTGTGTTTACTACCATATGTCTAACGTTCAATGGGTTAATGAGGGGTCTGTGTACCTGAAATGCATTCCCCACGTTAATAAAAGTTATATTTGAATAATTTGAATACGGTTCCTTCTCGTTTTGATATGATAAGCCCTTTTCATTGTTGCCATAATTTAATAAGCTACTTGTGTGATGTATGGTGATTTTAATTTGTCAAATGTATTCTGGTCTGCATCTAGCCTAGTTTTTCTAATATTGAACAACTGAAGTTTCTTCATTAAAAAAAATTTTTTTTTTTTTTTTTTAATTTTTACACAAAATGTTCACTTTCCAAACTCACAATAATTCATTTTTAAATTTATTTTCTTTCTATAATTACAATTTGGTTTCCTATCCAGTACAGGGCTTTAAGTCAGATCATATGGCAATATGCTTGGCTGTAACTAATTACTTAAATAACTTCCACTTTGATCTTGTGAATTGGAAACAAATTGATAACTATATATTCTAGTGCCAGATCATATAAAAACAATAGAAAAATTAATTAATAAAAAATCTAAAAATACAGATTATAATGATTTAGAAAAAGATACATGTAGTAACATGTAAAGTTCTGTTATTATTATAAAATTGTGATATAGTTCAAGTAACATAATGTATACTCAATAAATCAATATCTATAATCAATATCTATATTATAATTTAATGAATCATAATTTGTTTTTACCAACATTTCGAGATCTTGTAATCTATCTCAACTTTTTTACAAGATCCTGGAATGTTGATGGTGACTACCAATGTCCGCATGATTTGATTTGTTATTTTTGACTAGTTTGTAGTAATACTATAATAAGTTAATATGAATTGAATTTCACTATTTCAACATATAGGTAACTAAAAAGAAATATTAAATTGAGTAAAGTAAGCTGCCTGGATTTTTAATTTGTTATAATTAATTCATAAATGTAACTAATGATAACTTATTACTGACAGAACCAATACAGTGGAATCCCGGTTAACGAACTTCTTGGTTAACGACCAAATCGGTAACCAAACTTTTATTTTGCAAAAATTTTGTCTCAGATAATGAACTTAACGGCATTTTGTGTCGAATTTGTAAGCTTGCTGACTTTTAGGGGGAATCAGTTAATCGTGTGTTGGTGATGGTCTAGGGTCCATTCATATGTTGGTGGTGGCGGAGGAGACAAAGATGAAAAGTATTTTACAGTGAAAATTGTTTATTAGAACGGGAAGATGCTTACATATTTAAGGTGGTTGGAAATGGCTTATCTACAGTATTTTCTCCCGGCACTGAGGAGTGGCGTATCACTGGTCCTACGATAGTGCAAGCTGATCAGTCGTAGCCCCAGAGTGGACAAGATGAGTTTGCTTGGTCACAGAAGCGATGTTAGGTAACAGAGCTGCAACGACTAGAGCGGTCCGCAAGACACAATACAAATTTTAGCGGGCACGACTTCAGGCCTAATCCAGATGAAGAGAACACAGATTAAATCGCCATAGAATTTCTAGGAAAACTGTGTTTTGACCTTGAGATTTGGGGTTTTTACAGTATTTCTTCCTTGAATCTCACCTTACAATTAGTCCTGCATCCCATTCCTCGCTTCCCGATTGTTTTCTTCTTTGTCTCCAGGTGAAAACCAAAACAGGTCAGGTCATGAGAAAGGTTTGTTCCTAGGCATTTATTTGACACCTGTTCGTTGACTCTGATTGGAGATTGTTGATAAACCTATAAGCCTTTTGCTCATAATTTAGCCTATCGTTTCTGCTATCTGTCATTTTAGAACTTTAACTATCATACGCGATGTTTTTATACCCGTCAAATCGTTCCCCTTTTCCGAAAATTTAACCTAGATTGACTGCTTATGACCGCTTGTGTCAGAGTTTCATCTTCCCCGCAGACATTCCACCCGATCCATTATGTCATTCATTTTCATGTCGCATTTGTTTTGACAATTACAGTACAGTTTTTTTCCTTACTTCTCTTTGAACTTTGGTCAGACTTAACAATAGTGTTTTTGCTTTTAACATGTGGATATTAAATTATATTGGGTTGATGCAAAAGTTCGTTCCGTTTTTTTTTAAAAGAATCAAAGAAAACCCATTTTACAAATAAAATTACAAAAATACTGACAGCTAGAATGGATTAATTGTATTTGCATTAATTTCTATGGGAAAAATTGCTTCGGTTAACGAATGGACTCGTGGAACAGATTACGTTTGTTAACCGGGGTTCCACTGTATTACCTTTTATATAATTAAAGCAGACAAAAGTATAATTTGTCAGTTCCTGAAAAACTACAACTATTGATTTTTTTCAGGTTTGTGGATTGTACTATCATAATATTTTAATTTAGTATTTTATGTAATTGTGTACACAATGCACTGTGTTATTTATAATATCAGTCTCTAAACTGTGTTTGTTACAATATTTTCGATATTTATTGTGTTTACTACCATATGTCTAACGTTCAATGGGTTAATGAGGGGTCTGTGTACCTGAAATGCATTCCCCACGTTAATAAAAGTTATATTTGAATAATTTGAATACGGTTCCTTCTCGTTTTGATATGATAAGCCCTTTTCATTGTTGCCATAATTTAATAAGCTACTTGTGTGATGTATGGTGATTTTAATTTGTCAAATGTATTCTGGTCTGCATCTAGCCTAGTTTTTCTAATATTGAACAACTGAAGTTTCTTCATTAAAAAAATTTTTTTTTTTTTTTTTTTAATTTTTACACAAAATGTTCACTTTCCAAACTCACAATAATTCATTTTTAAATTTATTTTCTTTCTATAATTACAATTTGGTTTCCTATCCAGTACAGGGCTTTAAGTCAGATCATATGGCAATATGCTTGGCTGTAACTAATTACTTAAATAACTTCCACTTTGATCTTGTGAATTGGAAACAAATTGATAACTATATTTGTGCATTAGGTTGGTTTTATTACATTCAAATACAGTAGAGCATCAATTATCCGACTCAATTGGGGACTGGGGTTGGTCGGATAACTGAAAAGTATGAAAAAATACATTATTAGTATATTATATTAGTATATCCCGTGCAATTAGTATGTTAGTATATCGCTATTAACCTACTTTGCATTGAATTTTCATCGATGTTATGCCTAACAAAATTTTTTAAAAATAATAATTGTTGCCATTGTATTGTTAAAAATTATTTTATTGCTCACAAAACAAACAATCACTCATAATTAGAAAATTAAGTCTCATTTAAATACTGGCATCCCTTTCATGGTCGAACCAGTGTTGCCAGCTAAAACACCAAAAGTTTAACAAAAATAATATTAAAGTAGCCAAGACATAGCCAAATATTATAGTGCTGCATCACTAGCAGACATCTGAATTTGCCGACTAGAATGCGATCGGATAATCGATGCTCTACTGTAATACTATCTATCAGTAAAACAACTGAACTCACATACAAATTTTTTTCTATCATTAGTAAGTTTTTACCACAATGAAAAGTTGAACTGTTCTTATAAATGGATTACATTTATTTACAAAATTGAGAAATTTTTTTCGTGACGCTTCAGGATATCTTCTATACTGAAGTTAAGACCATTTACAATAATATACAGTCTACCCCCCTATAACACAGTAGATACATTCCGAGTTTTATGAATCCAGCTTTTACAAGTCCAGCCAATCACAGCCCAGCACGTATGCAGTTTACGGACTACGGCTGTTTGAAAGGTTTCTTCCATAAAATTAATCGATTCTAGACTAATTCGACTCAACATTTCCAAAATATGTGTAAGTTTTTGGGAAAAATCCATATAAACTATACTATAAACAAAAAATTGTAGGATTACTTACTGAGTGTGCACCGTTCGACTACGCTGTTGCTTAAGCTTGTTTTCGTCGTGGAGATTGTCATCGAATAGCGCTCGCGTGCTTCCTGATAAATTATTTTTTTTTGCAAAAAATTTGCTGAACTTTAGAGACATCATTAATATAAATATAATTTTTATGGATGTTAAATAATAAATGGTTTTTAGTAAGTCCGCTGCTCGTTTAAACTCAACGGTTTGTACAATCCTGTCATGGCACGAGTCGCCGATGACGTTTTACTGAATTATAGGAGTTTTTTTAGCATGTTTGTACAAATACTGTTGCAATTTTTTTGCCGTGATATAGGAATCTAAACTATAGGAACCTGTGTTATAGAGGGGGGTCGACTATATATACATTTTTGAGTCTATTCTTTAGCCATTAACACAACCACAGAAATAACAATTAAATTGGCTTGAAGAAAAACTTCATTAAAAAGACAAATATTAATAGATAAAAAAAATTCACAAGTTAAAAACGATATCAAATGTCAGCCTTTGTACCTTTGCTTATAATGTAAAAACGTCAATCCTCCAATAAAAGGCTGATGTTTGATATCGTTTTTAACTTGTGAACTTTTTTTTATCTATTATTATTTGTCTTTTTAATGAAGTTTTTCTTCAAGCCAATTAACTGTTACTTCTGTGGTTGTGTTAATGGATAAAGAATAGACTCAAAAATGTATATATATTTTTGTAAATGGTCTTAACTTCAATATTGAGAAATCTTAGAAAGCAATGGTACAGGTGGAACTGTAGTGGAAATGCTGTGACTTATATATTCACCATATTATGAAAAAACAAAAAATGTAACATATTTTTCCACAATTATTTTAACAAAATAGTTTCTAAATTTGCTTCAGATTTGAAAACCTTTTGGAGTTTTATCCTGAATTTCTCTAAATGAAAACCTAGTAAAGTTATCCTTACACATGAAGACATGAAGACATAATCTATGAAATATACAAGTTTCAAAAATAGATTCTGAGATAATGCTGGCATCTGATTTTAGATCCACTTCATTCTTTTACTTATACTGTGTTTTCTTGATTCTAATGTACACATTTTTTGGACTTTTCTGGACTCAAAAATTGGGATGAACATTGGAATCCAGCACCTAATTGAATTAATGCAGTCTTCTTTGTGTCATTTGTTTTTAACTTTGCTTGGCAACTTGTATGTATTATGGTGCTGATGCAAACATGATACACATCCCTCTCTCTATTTCAGTTTTGGAACAATTTGGTGGTTTTTTTTAACTACAGTAAGTCAAACGAATGACATCCAGCAAACAAACTCCTATAAATCTGTGTTTAAGCAGAGAGTTATCTACTAGACTGAAGAATATGTATACAAATTTCAGTATAATACAACGTATCTGATAAATTGCATACTTTTGTATACAAACATAAAATCTTACTTCTTTCTATATAATACATCTCTGTAATCCAAAAAATTTTGGTAGACGGACTCACAGCCAAACTTTCAGTTAGGAACTCACTTTTATTTTTAAAAAAATGACAAATGCATTTCAGGTTGGTACACTCATCCAACCCCTCTTCAGTGTCTTAAAAATAAAAATTGTGTATGGGCTACCAACACATCTAAACACCAACACCTGTTTTTCATCTATACATCTTATAATTATTGTACAAGCTTAAAGAGCACTTGAAGTGTTTGCATAACATCACTTTGTTAAAATATATATTTTTTGATATAAATAGTATACGAACAATCCAACGAATCAATAGTATACGAACAAATTATTGCGATTGATTAAAAGAAGGGTGCTAATGTTTTGCTTAGTGTTGTGTGGATTGTTCGTATACTATTCATATTAAAAAATATATATTTTAACAAAGTGATGTTATGCAAACACTTCAAGTGCTCTTTAAGCTTGTACAATAATTATAAGATGTATAGATGAAAAACAGGTGTTGGTGTTTAGATGTGTTGGTAGCCCATACACAATTTTTATTTTTAAGACACTGAAGAGGGGTTGGATGAGTGTACCAACCTAAAATGCATTTGTCATTTTTTTAAAAATAAAAGTGAGTTCCTAACTGAAAGTTTGGCTGTGAGTTCGTCTACCAAAAAAACAAAAAATTTTTTGGATTACAGAGACATATTATATAGAAAGATATAACATACAGCAATCCAGTTATATGGTGTAAAATCTTACTATTGAAATCTTACCACAAAAAAGTGCATAGTAATTTTGACTGATTTTGAATTGGTCTGCACATCCTCTGTACCATATAATGAAGTCATAAATGATAAATTAATACATTAAAAAGAATGTAGACATTGTGATACATTGTAAACATGAAAATACTATTGTTAATCTTAACAACACAAATTAATCTTGATCATATTCCAGCTCTATTTTATAAACATATTAAACACAGGGCTTCATTAGTTTTATCCAGACTTTTTTAAAAATTTACCCAATATAGTTTTGTTACAACCCAATGGATTCATCCACAATTATTGTACCTAAAAAAGACAAAAATTCTTTTACACCAGCTTCTCTTTCCCCATCAATGGATAAGCAGGAGTCATACTGTCTATTGCAAAATTTGCAATTTGTGAAAATTATATTCATCTGGTGATTGAATACTGAATAACCTGAGAGTAGTCCTGAAAAAAGTCACTCAGTGAAAGAGTATCATAGAGCATGAATCCATCTTGGTCCAATACTGAATAACAATAATAACTGTTAATAAACAATAATAAAGTTATTTGAGAAACTCAGTCATAAAAACACTGCATTTGTTTTTTATATTGTCAGTTGTCCTTTCATTTCAGGTTGGTACATAAAGTCAACCAATCCACAGTAATCAAAAGTAACCTGGCAAATAGGTTGGCAATTGCTGTAAAAAGCCAGTGTGACATCCTGTTTAAAAACTTTGAGATTTGTGTTTTGTATGATATCCATTTTCAGATTTCCTCAAAACTTTTACCTGTAAAACATTGTGAGCTATATTATCACTCAACAACAACTATATTTGATAACTTTGAAAAACTGTTTATGTAATTTGCCAGGATATTAGACAGGTGTTTGGGTGTTTGATTCCATGATCCCTTATATTTTACTTACTTCTCTTCATGATGATTTTGAAATCAATCCATCAAACATTCTTGGTTAAATAATTACCATCTTGTCCACTCATGTAAAATTAACTTGGAGATTTTGAATTTTTGGATTTTCTGCCTACTTTGATATTCAATAAGGCTCAATTTTAAGTAGTTAGTTTTTCTCCATCTTTATTAATAACCCACATATTCAATCTAGAGTTATTGAGTATACAAATGCTATCAAACTTATTAACCATAATCCCATATACCTACATTAAAATTAATACTGATAAATTGGTTGTTGTGTTTCTGTCATCCATGAACCATATTTTTCTTCTTTGATTGTAGGTGATAGCTCCCTATATGTTCAATTTGCTAATGATCTCAGTCTCAGACTTATTTTTTATAATAAATTATCATTTAAACACCATAAGATAATTAAAGCAATAGTAATTTGTTGTAGTATATCATGGCAATATTGCCATATTGTTTCTTCTAAGAATATTTTATATTCTATCTTCTTTGCCAATTTTCAACCACTGATATATTACTACCTACCTATCTGGTCCATGGCTGCTCCATCATTTATTTACAAAATATCTCTGGAGTTACATAAGATTTATTTGTTATAAAATAAATTATGTCATTTACCTTACACCAGTTCATCAAATATTGCCAGAGCTAAACAAGGTTTCCCTGTATTAAATGAATGAATTAATACTTTAATTGTTAATTTTTTAAAGTATTTTAACAGTTTTATTTTAATGCATGTCTTAGTTTTTTTTATAATCACTCATCATACTTCATATATTCATGTCTTCCCTTATCACTTAAGTATTTAATGCCCATAGATCTGTTTTTTACTGCTAAGCTAATAGTGTAGATGTACATTACCAAGACTACACTCAATATATAAATTTCTATAAAAATATGTTATATCAAACTGAATTGTTTAAATATTTGTTATTTTTATGTTAGTTTTTCATATTTTTGTTTCTTGTATGATTTTATTTTTTTTGGGGGGACTATCTTGTTTTGGGTAGTGAAAATCTATTGTTGACCTCAGATATTTCCTTTTGTAATTTAAAAAAAAAAATTTTAATATTTAAAAGTTAGGTAGTCATTTCATTGCCTTTCCTTATCAATTATGATAAAAACAAATACTATTTCAACTATTTAAACAATAGTAAAAGCATAAATTAAAAAAATTACTCTCTTTATGAATGATATGTAACAAAATTATAATTACCTTAAAAACTTATTTATTCTAAAATATTCATCTGATAAAAATGAACAAAGTGTTAATTGTTACACACAAGACAATAAGACACACAGCTTACACAGGAAAGTGTAAGCTAGTTTGTGCTTAAATAAAACAGATGGCATAACAAGTGTTAAATGATAATACTTATATACATATCTAGTGATTAATGATTCATTACTTGTTTTTATAAATCACCTATTTATGAGTTTTAAAAATAAATTATAATGATATACTACTATATAATAACTTAATCATTTATCCTTCAAATCTCACTATTATGGATTAGGTTATAATATTAATTCATCCAGAAATACACTGTGAATTTAAAAAACTAAAAAATGCATTTTTGTAGTCCCAATGTGAACAGCCACATTTCTTCTGACTGACAAGGACTAAGCAGACAAGAATATCATCCAATATATTGGGTTGTTCAGAAAGTAAGTTCGGTTTTTTTCTGTGGAAAAAAAACAATATTTTTATAATAAATAAATATTTTATTGAATTATATATCAACCTTTTTGGTCAAATACCTGTTGTCATCGTTTCTGGTAGTAGCATGATTTCACATTCATAAAAGTTTTGATCGTTGCTTACAAAAAACTAATCCAAGTGATTTTTGACATTGTCATTTCAAGTAAATGTCTTACAGTTAAAAGAAATTTGTATAGACCGGAACAAGTAATAATCCGAGTGTGCTCGATCTGGCAAATATGATTGGTGCGATAGCACGTCCCATCTAAGTTATAACAGTTTCTGACAAGTTACCAAACTTGTGTGAAATTTGATATTATCGTGGTAGAACACTACACCTGTTTTGTTGATCAATTCTAACTGCCTTTTCTGTTTGATGATATTCCTCAATTTGTTTACTTGATGGCAGCACACTTTCGAATCAATTGTTAAATTGTCTGGTAAAAGCTCCAAAAAAAATGTCCTTAAAATCCCAGCAAAAAGAGCATCTCTCTTTAAGAACATGTGGAACCCATATATCAAGCTTTAAAATGAAGCCAATTTGTTTCAAGTAATCATAAACAATTAAATTTGACAAATTTAATCTCTTAGTGATTTCACGTGTTGTTATTTGGCAGTTTGCTTCAATCAGTGCCTTTATTTCATTTTCATTGGCTTCAACTGGCCATCCAGAACGTGGTGCATCTTTAATATTGAAATTGCCAGAATGAAATTTTGTAAACCAGTTTTGGCACTGTTGTTCTGTCAACACATCATCTCCATACATGTACCCCAATACTTTCATTGCTTGAACAGCATTTTGCTTTTTAGGTAATAAAAAAGCAAAATATGCAGAAAATGATGCTTTCAATCTTCCATGTTTGATGGGACACAAAAAATAAACAATTGCACAAAATCAAACAAAATTTTTTACAAATAAGCCTTAAAATGCTAGCTGTCAAAATATATATAGATAATATGGTTTAGAAAGAAACTGGCAGGAAAAATACGATTAATCCGTCTAGTGGTAAAAAAACGAACTTACTTTCCGAACAACCTAATATATCCAATGCTTATCAGTTGCAATGTTGATATCAGTTACAAAAAATTTTATATATGACAATTTTACTAATTATGTTATGTAAAGGTATGTAGATGTTCGGATGTTTGTTTTATTTTATATAATTGTTTATTCAGTTTATTGTATCATTGCAACATGTACTGAAGAGGGGCTAAAGTCCAAAATGCATTTACATTTAAGAATGGTATTAAAATATATTGAAAGATATTCTTGTCTGCTTAGTCCTTGTCAGTCAGAAGAAATGTGGCTGTTCTAAATTTACGATATATTTCTGGATCATTTATTACATATATGTCCACAGAAAAATCAAGAAAGCACTTTTCTTTTTAAATATTAATGTAATGATGTACACATCTTGATATTAAATAATCATAAAATTAAAATTATAATAAATAACTTACTTTTACAGATTGATTATGGATATTTAAACAGAATGTTATTCTCTGATGAAATGCTGTTTGAGGTTCTCTAGTGCAGTAAACATCAATATTTTCTTTGGATTGCATATATCCCTTATGATGATCAACATTAGCTTCAATTACACCGTCACGAATATCCTATATAAATCAAAGTGCTCTCATTTAAACTGAACTATTTGTAAAATAAAATTTATATTTTTAAAATTAAATTCAGTAAGTAAAGTTGAAACAAGAAAAAAGCATGTAGATTCTAATAAAATATTTAATTAAATACTATTTTTTTAATCAAGGATTTCTCCCACACTGGGTCTTATACAACAAATACGTATAGTCTTCAACCTATATCCGGCGTGAAAATTCTGTGAAAAAAGGAGGGGCATCGAAAACGTTTGCCAATATTGGTTTGGAATTTTCACACTGGATATAGGTTGAAGACTATATAATATCAATATATTATTATAAGAGAATATATTATAAGAGAAATTATGGGTATAATACCCATAATTTCTCTTAAAATATATAATTACAAAAGTTTAATAATATATTTAAAATACTTATCAAAATTCACTAAATTTTCTTTCTGTCAAGACTATACACTTATGGGCATTAGAGGAACATTGTGGTATATGCTAAACCAGGGGTGGCCAACATTTTCAGAAGGCGGGCCAAATTTCAGAAATAATATTTCCTGCCGGGCCATGCATCTAATTTTTTTTGTGTGTTAATTAAAGTAAACAAGCAAGCGTGCTACAGCTTCAACCACATCGTCGTTTCCCAGTAGGTGAGATCGTGGTCAAACACTTGCCTCATTTAATGTAAAAAAACACAAAAAATAGGTATATTTATTTTTTTCAAGAAAATAAAACATAACCGAGAATCAAACATATTTATTAGACAATTTAAAAATATTTAAAAGTGAGACATCTGACTTTGTTTTACAGAACTAAGTGCATCAAAATTGATCTCCAATGATGATGTCGCTACACGCAAACAGTTTTCCAAATGAACATCAGTAATTCGTGATCTCACTTGTGATTTGATGTACTTCATGCGACTAAAAAGCTGTTCACACGCATAAGTATTTCCAAATAGCGAAACCATCGACAGAGCATGTTTGTAAAACGCAGGATATTTATCCTTGTCCAAATATGTTTTATAGAACTCTTCCAAACCAACTTGATGGAATTTCTCCTTTAACTGTGTATCACAACATATTTCACAATGTTCCATTTGTAATCTTCCTGGTAATAAATTCACGTCTACCGCGAATGGCGTTGCAAATGCACGAAAAAGCACATGATGTTTTTCAAAATCCTGAAATCGGTTTTTAAATTCGAGATTTAAGTGAGATATCAAAGAAGAGTATTTATCTGCCACGTCCTGTGTGACGTCTGGTTGCAATGACAATGTAGGAAAGTGAGTAAAGTTTTTTGTCCTCAGCTGTTGTTCCCAAAGACCAAGTTTCATTTGAAATGCAGAAATATGATTATACATCTTATTAATTAACTGATCTTTCCCTTGTAGACAAGTATTAACATCATTTAGGTGGTTAGTTATATCGACCAGAAATGCAAAGTCGCAAACCCACTCTTTGTCTTCAAACTCTGGGATACTTTTTGACTTGCTTGCAAAAAATGATTGTATTTCTTGCTGCAAATCAAACACTCTTTTTAACATTTTGGCACGGGTCAGCCATCTTACTTCCGCATAAAACGTAACGTCATTATAATCTGAGTCCAATGACTTCAGAAATTCTTGGAACTGACGGTGATTCAACCCGTTCGACTTGATAAAGTTCACTACTTTGACAACCACTTTCATGACATGGTCCATTTTAAGGGACTTTGAACATAAATTCTCTTGATGAATAATGCAATGAAAATTTAGCATTGAAGTATTACCGACTTTGGAGGCCTCATTTTCAATCTATTTTACTAAACCTTAGTGTTTCCCAACCATTGCTGGAGCACCATCCGTTGTTAAGCCCGATAAGTTGTTAAGTTGTAACGAAAAGCGATTCAATGTCGATGTAACTGCCTCTAACAAATCTCGTGACTTAGTAGTGTCCTTAAGTGGATATAGTGCCGCTAATTCTTCTGTCTTTTTAAAATGGATATCAACACCCCTGATAAAAATTGCCAATTGGGCAGTATCTGCTATATCTTTGCTTTCATCCAATGCTAGAGCATAAAATATAAACTCGGATGCTCGACTTTTCAAATTATCTTCAATATGCTTTCCAATGTCATCCACACGCCTAGTAATTGTTTGACGAGACAGACTTATTTTTGAGAAATCCTTCTTCTTTTCTGAACACAGAATTTCAGCGACGCTCTCCAAACATTCCTTAACCATTTCACCATCTGAATATGGCTTCGATTTTTTTGCTAGTATCATGGCTACTGCATAACTAGCTTTTACATAGCATGTTGACTCTGAATCCGCTCTAGTAAATATCTTTTGTTGTACAGAAAGTTTTTTTTTTTTTAAATCATTTACTTGGTCTTGTCGAAATTGCCCTTTGTACTTATCAAACTTATTTGCATGTTTAGTCTCGTAGTGCCGTTTGATGTTATACTCTTTCAAAACAGAAACAGATTCGCTGCATATTAAGCATATGGGCTTTGTTTTAATTTCCACGAAAAAATAGTTTATAGTCCACCTATCTTGAAAACTTCTTAATTCTTCTGTGATTCTTCTCTTCTTTGGTCCAATGTCTTTACTAGTTGACGCCATGTTATGTCTTCGTTTTGAACTGAAAACATTTCTGTCCGTTGTGTGTCGCCGCGAGTTGAATTTTTGTCGATGACTAAAGAAAAGTTCCCGTTTTTAAATTTAAATTACATAAATAAAACGTTTCAGGATTTACTTACTTATAGAATCGATATGGTAGATAGGCTACTTGGTTAAAGTAGTTTGAACTGTTATTATAAATATGTTAAATATGTATTTTAACGTCGATCGCAAAATCTCTCCAGATGCATTGGCGATAATAAAACGAAACTACAGAATAACATGGAACTTTGCCTAGCTGGACTGAAAGTAGTTATGAGTATGAGCCCGATAGCATTGCGAGCTTCCCGAAAACGCCGAAGACCACAGAACATATATAGCTGAAGTAGAAGTTTCATATTACATTTTATCAACACTTAGCGTCGGACAAAAACTAAGTAACCTTAAGTATGAAATTGCGGGTTATTTGAAATAGCTAAAAATCTATGAATTTTTCCAAAAATGAGATATATTTCAAATTTCTCTTAGCTATAATTTAAAAATACATGATACGAATAACTCATGACGTAATGCTCTTTTGGTGATATATACAATAAAGTTAACATTTACGTTCATTTGACCTAGCTCCGCGGGCCGCAACATGACTCCCGATGGGCCGCATGCGGCCCGCGGGCCTCGTGTTGGCCACCCCTGTGCTAAACCACTGTGCTATAAAATGCTGAGATATAGACCTATCTGAGTTTGAGAAAGACATTATGAAATGTTATCTAGATATCCTGTCTATTCATACTACAGAAACAAAACTGCAGTATTCAAAATTGATTATACAGTTTGTGCTACATCAATGATTAGATACTGTATTTTCATGGAATGTCCAGCATGCCAGTTTATCTGGGAAGACCATGAAATCAGATATTTCCGTATGGTAAAAACTGACATGCCAGTTTATCCCAGGATAATGCCAGCATACCAGTTTATGTGAGGTTATAGATCCCTCTCTAGAGGGTGCATTATGAAAAAGCAATGAGTTTTTATTCTAAAACTGTAAAACTGTCAGCATTACATCAAAAACTATGACTATAAATTTTATGCCTTTGTGTCCTTGTATTATAGTTTTTTACTTAAATTGTCTACAAGGACTACTTATTTATTACTAGGACTTATTATACCAGTGAATGGGTTCTGCAAATTAAGAAAACAATTCAGAAAAAACAGTCTTTATTTTTCACCTGTATTGTACCCTTGTAGACAATTTAAGTAAAAAACTACAAGTTTAAGTTCTTTATTTTGTCTTCTTTCTAAGGACATAAAATAATCTTGAATTCTAAAAGTGATTTTTTTTGTGTATTTTATTATTATTTGATTCAAAAACAAAAATATACATATTAAATTTAAGAAACTGGCTGTAAATTATCTCAGCTTACACTGATTAACATAGGCTTTTGTGTGAAGTTTGAGAGGAAAGTGTTATTTTTAAGGTCAGGGTAGATGGTCAGTGTAGCCCACACTGACTAACAACTACAGTCAATATGTGGTTAATTGTTTTGTCTTGTAAATGAAAACTCTTCATAATTTTATGTCAGTCAAATTACAATGTTATTATTTTATTGTACTTGGAAGAATATTTTCTTTAACATTTAATTAACAACTAGTTTTATTAGATCTGATTAATTTTATATTTTAGTGGCAATTTAACCAGAATGCTAGTCTCCCTCGTTTATATGTGGCATGCCAGTCATTCCACGAAAATACAGTATTAGAACATATTAAAAAATAAACTATGAATTGGAAAACTCAAATTACCCAAAGGATAAGGATTGCAGAGTGCTACAGAGACAACTATTGAGAAGCAGAACATAACTTACAGACATTATACAGGAGTTTCAACCTATAATTGGAATCACCATTTCCATCAGCACATTACTTACAAAGACTCATGCTAGGATATTATGATAGAGCCAAAACATACAGTTTTTTAATCACTGAAGACAATTGCCTGTCTATTACAGGGTAAAGTGTACCACAATTGGTCCATCAAGTAATGGAAATTCTTTCTATAAAATTCATTCTATAAAATAATCCAAATTTACTTTTCCTCATTTAGATTGTCATGTTTCGATACAGTGACTACTAGAGAAAAATCTGTTGCTTGACTATGTTACTGATCTTCTGCAAACATTCTACATGTCACATTCAAATCCTTAGCTATTGCACTTTTTAAATGTTATTGTCTGTAATCAATGTCTTTGGACAACCACTTTTTGAATCATTTTCAATTGACTCATAGCCATCTTTGAATTGACTGAACCAGTTGTAAACTTGTTTACGACTAGTTTAGTCAATTCAATAGTTTAAACAATGGTTTTGTCAATAGGCAATCATCCCTACATACTTGTTTTAGTAACTAAAATGTTTCAGTAAAACTTTTCTTTAGTTTCATTTAGAACTTAGTTAACATACTGCAACACAATTTTCCAACAAGGGTCACGAAATAACCCTTACATTTCATGCCATACAAAGGATTGTTATGAACCAATTCAAATGCTATTATGCACAGTTGATAATATAACATTTAAAATTTTGAATTTGACCACTGTACCAGTTGCATCATCTAGTTATATTTCTAGAGCAAAAGTTTGATTTTTTTAGACAACCTGTGTATAAAGAATATTTCACATTTTCTAAAGATACTCTTGATGACTTTAGGCAAAGAAAAGACTGTTTGACAATTTCATACTTACAAATTAAAATTGGCAAATAATTCACATCACTTTTAAATTGACTTTTAAGTACAGATAACTTGTGGATTATCCAAATAAAATTAGATATACTGATACCAAATATCTACATTTCTATGATAATAATAAATAAAATAATAGTTAATTTGTTACTACATAATAATAAATTTAAATAATAGTTAATTTGTTACTACATTCCAAGAGGCCATTCAAACTGAATTGTTTAAAGTCCAAAACAGTTTTTCCCACAAGAAATAATGGAAGTGAATTAATTCATTCCTTGATCCTAAACAATACCCATTTGATAAACTTAAAATTGCAAATATACATCATTTAATATAAAAATAACACAATTACTGTAATAATAAATTAAGACACAAAAACATCAAATGGAATATGTAAATACCGTATAATAAATTGAAAATTGCATTTACTAGGCACACACCATTGACTTCGGTATATTAAACATGGCCACCAGATCTGCCACATGTGTACCATTTTCATGTTTCATGATAACCTCCTTTTTAATTACAATTGTCATTACTACAATTTTCCTTTTATACTTTGTTGCTTCCACGCCCTTTTTTAATTCCATAGTTAATAAATATATTGAGTTGAACAGAAAGTTTTTGTCTATATTTAACAGCTAATTGTTACTTAACATAGTTGTGTAATTTAATACATTACTGTTAATGAGAGACTGTAATCTTTGTTTAGAAGTTTATTTTAAACTTTTTCTTCATATTTTGTTTGAATAAAATTGAGTCAAAATGTCTTCAGATAAAGAGCATTTCTGACATGCTACTCTTCATGAATTTCAGAAAAGATATAAAGCTATCCAAACAGTAAAACAGGTTTTTGATATGTATGGGGAAGATGCTTCTAAACTTTGAGCATGTCAAATGTGGTTTAAAAAATTGTGCAAAAAATTTTGAACTAATGGATAAACAATGTATGAGGCACTCAAACAATGTTGACAAAGAAAAATTGCAGGAAGAAACTGTTAAAAAATGATGAAAAAACACAATATATATAACCAAACGTATCAAAAAAAAGCACTGAAAGCATATGAACGTAACACAAGAGCAAGAGATGACTTGCATTTACGATTTAAGTGCATTTTTTCAGTGCAAGCAGAGTTTGAAATCCAAGGCAAATTTTGGTCATTAGCAATTGAAGTTAGTCATTTAAAGTATGAAGTACCACTGTATTTTTAAATAAATTTAAAACATAAATCAAATACAGTATTAAATAAAAATAAAAAATAAATTTATTAAACCTCAAAATTATCTAATAATATGAAATTATCCACAAATTCAAAAAATTTCATTTAAAAACAAACCAGCAACATTTAAAATTTTAGTGGTACCATCTGTTATCATATTTTATTTTAAAAACTTTACATTTTTAACTACCGTGTTTCCCCGAAAATAAGACAGTGTCTTATATTAATTTTTCCTCTGAAAAATGCGCTAGGTCTTATTTTCAGGGAATGTCTTATTTTTTCCAGGAAGAAGAATTCACATTTATTATTGAACATAAAAATTCCCAAGTCAAACTTAGACGAGAGTGACGTATATCTGGTGTGTCGAACTGTCGCTTTTTTATAGTGTCAACATCAAACTCGATGACCAATTAGTGCTTACTGAACCGTAGCTCTATGCAAATGTCATGTGGCGTGATTCCCGGCCGACCAATTAGCCATCCCCAGCCGTAACGTTATGCAAATCTGTGATTCCCAAGCCATAGTCTTATGCAAATCATGCCGTGTGGCGTAATTGTCTGCTGACCAATCAGTGGCTGTACTTTCAAAAAGCCAATGGCCACTTTCAACCGTCTGTCGATGACCGATGACCGTTATGATTAAAAAAAACTTCGCTAGGTCTTACTTTCAGGGGGAGGTCTTATTTTCAGGGAAACACGGTATTATAAAATGACAAAAAGCTTACTTTTGAGGGTAGGGATAAGTTTTATAAAAAATGGTAAATGCTAATAATAAGTAAAATTGTCATTAAGTCTGACCTACTACAGATACACATATCCCTTTTATCTCCCCACCCTTCAACCTTTAACCACCAAAATTTAATAGTGTCAATCCCCCTAATAAACAAACCTCCCTGCAAAATTTCAGAAATTTTTGAAAAAAAGCACAGGCAGTATATTAAACTTCAAACAGGGTGAACAAAATCATGCCACAGGCACACATACACATACTAACATTGATAAATACATAAACTACTCCCAATTTTTTTTGCATTTCTCCAAGTTTCAAGTTGCCTTAATTCCAAAAATGTAAAAATCTTGGGGTCTTTTTTCTGACATATTGCTATATTTCCCCTCTGTTATATATAACAGTTGGAAAAGTAAAAAATCAAAATAAATTTTATTATTGCAAAACAATTGCCAGATTATATAAGGCTACTATTTAATAATTAAATATCAAGTAATTTGGCCTAGAAGTAGATGGTTACATGCCATCTTTTGATAAATTTAACAACTAATTTAGAAAGTTTGTATGGCATTAATATAAAAATTAAGTTAACAGATTTTTATATTTGTAAATCATGTTACCTTAGCAACAATAAATTCAGAATCTTCTGAACTATCCAATTGTAATTTACTAGCAATATTAGCAAGGGAAATCCGAGAGTAAGATAAATTGATCATACGAACACCAGTCTTGATCACATTATGTCGTAGACGAATAATCAAAGTAAATGTATGATCATCTTGAAATGTCTTACTGAATCTGTCCACCACTCCATTGAAGTTGAAAAGATTTCCTTGACGAACAGCTGTAAAAAATATAATTAATTAATTCAAACAATAATTACAATAAACTGAAAATCTAACATTAAAAAGTAAATATAAAATGTAGTAAATTTTTAAAAATCTTTTGAGTTCTGTTGAGCATTTTTCTTTCCTGGACAAAACAGTGTTTGTTGCCTGGCAGAGTGACTTTAATACAGCTGAATAAGCAAATCAATAACAGTCTGTTAAATGAAACAGACTGTATCATTGGATTGATTACCCAGTTATATTAAAGCCATTTTACCAGGAAACATCATGCCCATAAATATTGAAAATTTCGTGATACCATCCAATCAATTTTATACATATAATATAAAAGTAAAAAAACACTCCTGACAAAAAGTATTTGACAAGTTGGTTGTTTCTTATTTCATTAAATCAAACTAAATAAAATTATGAAGTGATATACTAAAATCAAGTTAATGGCTTTAGAAAGGAAGGAATAATGCAACACTTCATTTTGCAGATACTGCATCATCAAAAATGACCACAATTATCTCATCCTATTGATAGTATAAAAATAAAACATGTCCAGACAATCATCAGTTTTCTTCACCGTATTTATCTGTTTTGGTACATGCATTACTCCAAAAACTTAACATCCTATCCATAAAAAATAAATCATTAAAATTGTACACAACTCTGCACAATTGAGGCTATTCCTTAACCAAACCTGCTCAAAGCCTTGGATGTGCTTAATCTACTGCTATCTACAGTCTGAAAAAGCTGAAAGAAAAGCAGCACAGTAAATAATAATCATGTAATCATATAAGGAATGTCCATCTCTAAAAAAATATATAGTAGTAACCATTTCTTTACATCAGAGCAATTGGGAAATAGTGAGGTTGTGGACAACATTTTCAACGTGAAAACTTGAACGTCGGACGTTCAGCGCTGCCATCCTGTAAACCTAGAAATTTCAATGGTGTTTGGAACGTTGAGCATGACCTGATATTCCAAACGCCATTGTCAAACTTCTAGGTTTACAGGATGGCGGTGCTGAATGTCCGACATTTATGTTTTGGCAATGAAAACTTCAGCCGCAACCTCACTAATGTGTGGTAATTATCAACTTGAGCCTGCTGTAGTGCATCCATTGTCCAAAAAATACTAACATGGATTTAATTGTTTATTGAGCAAAAAGAAAATGTCTTCTTGTTGCTGCAATGTCAAGAAGTCATGTAAAGTTCACTGAATCCAACTAGAAAATATTTATGATCTCCAAAGAGTCTCCTCAATGTCCAATGATGATCTCAGATTTGTACAGCAGCATTCCAGGAGAGTCGACTGACTGTGTCACTAGAACTATTAAGCAAGGAGGTGAAGACATAGTTTGGAAAAGCATTTCTTCTCAAGGTTATGGCCAATTATATTTTGTGAATGAAACAATGAATGCTGCACATTAGAAACATGTAAAAATAGAAATGATGCAACCTACAACAGACCATTTTCCAGATTCATCTATATTCCAACAAAACCTGAACCCATGTCACACAGTCAGAGAGTTAAGAATTTTGTTTACCTTTGGTTTCATACATATCCACTACTTAATGTTAACAGGTTGAAGTTTTTTCATTAGAGCTACTATAAGTATTAAAATACAAAATATAAACAAACTTCATATACCTAAAAAAAATACTGCAGAGATTCTATATATAAAATATTTATAAAACTAGTGCTAGATTTTAAAAAAATGCTTAATTTAATTAATAATATGAGTATTTAGGTTAGTTAATGTAATTAGAATGCATTATCTGATTGAAATGTTCTAAAGATCTTGATTCTTACAATTTTTTGAACCTTAAGCTACACTTTAAATTGATTTATTTAAGTTTGAAATCAAGGTTTATTTAATTCTAAAGAAGGTTCAAATGCTTTTGCTTTATTTCATTTAAAAATTTGTTACTTTTTATATATTTTCATCTCAATATTATAAATTTGTATATAAAGTTATATTTTATTGGTCAAATAGTACTAATTACTATTACCTAATTAATAATTTGCAAAAGACTTGCAGTATTTACATATTGTAATGACTAAATAAAATCTGTATATTTTACACTTTCCTGATGTTGAATCATCTTGCTTCAGCAAATATCATTAGTTTTAGATCATACTTTATAAATACAATGGTTACCAATTAGGGAAATCCTTATCATAAAAAATATATAAATAATTATAAAGGCTTTTTGTAAATGCAAAAGTTTTATAACAATGTATTAAGAAATCCATAATTTCAAAAAATATATAAATAATTATAAAGGAAGAGATACTGTAACGCGCGATCGCGCCGCGATGCTACGCGACGTGCGCTACAGCAGTAAACAAACCCATTTGTTTACATTAGAAGCGATTTTGTTGGCTTCTCACGAATATTTCGGTGAAATTTTGTAAGAAATAAATGATAAAAAGTGCAATTTACCTTAAGAAATTCGTCTTTGTATTGTTCTCCATTAAATAAATTCACGAATTTTAAATTTACTTCTAATCCTATTTCTTTAGCAGTCATCAAAACAGCCCTGCAGGGCGCGCTTACAGGTATTTGATACAAGTCAATTGGCATTTTCTTCTATATTGAAAAATAGGTAAACACTATATATAATGTTCTTCACCCTTTTCTATCTGTCCTGCATTATAATTGGATGATTTCCGTAAACGTCATTAATAAATAATAAAAAAATAAATATAAGAAATAAATGTCATATGCTGCCATCTGTCAACCGAATTTGTAATTAATTTTTATTTTTCTCACCTTTCCTTATTTAAAATGCTTATACAGTATTTTCTTTTTAATAATTTATAAATTGTTTACAGTTTTTTCATATTTAAATATATTTTAAAATTTTATATACTTTTAACTATAAATATAGAAACATTTTGTAATAAAAATAAAAAAAAAATTATATTAATTTTATAGTAAGTGTTTTTGATACTAGATGGCGCGAAAAGCGCATTTTTATATTGTAAACCAATTATATCAAAATTAAATTAAATTATTATTATTATTATTATTTTAATATTAATATTAATAAATTTTTAATATTTATAATATAAAAATTGTTAATTTTAAGTGAAAAAATATAAAATTTATTCTTAAGATAAGGTGCTTTTACGGGTGTGTAATACATTTCATGCGTAAATATACGTATAAATCTTTACGTAATTACCTTAATATGTGGCTATTTTTATCCCCAAAAAGGTAATTTTACCTACTAAATTATGTCAAATATTTAATTATAATTCCTCAAGTGGATTCGTATTCCATTAGCATACATTTTTAATTACGTTGCATTAACAGGCGATTTTTCGTGTCTTCAAAATATAATTTATATCACAAAATCTATAAATATTATATAATATATTCCAAGCCACAAAATAATATAAGAAAAATATAAAATTTATATTTATTTATTGTTTATTTGAGCGAAGATTCGGGTAAATCTTAATTAGATCCATACACAAGTCGTCAATGGATCTGTGGTTTTTATTCAGAATATTATTATTAATTCTTTTATTCTCGTGTAAATATATGGGATATCATTTAATGCTGTATTTAAAATAATAATTCAATATATTTAAGCATTTTTAATCCTTATAAGAAACGTATTTCAATTCTTTATTGACCGCCATTTTGGGTCTACGTTTCAACCGCTTCCCACGTAGACCCAAAATGGCGCCCAATGTTTATTCGATTCGAATTTCAGTTAATTTTAATTATTTTTCTATAATTTAAAATGTATTTTAAAGCACAATTTCATTTTAAACATAATTAAAATAATGTTCTAATCGAATAATTCTTTTAAATATTTTTAAAAATGATATTATATGAATTGATAATNTTATAATAGATAAATTGCTATGATAAATATCATAAGTAATTAAGTCCCATTACATACAATATATATAAGGTATTATTACTTTACTAAATAAAAATATTTACCTTGCGTTAACTGAAAATATGGTGCAAGAGATTTTCGAAGTGTTGGTTGTCTGAACAAAGAACGATCTGGAATTTCTCCTAATAGTAATTCAACTGTAATAGCTAATTTGTAAGCCTAAATTTAAAAATAAATAGCATGCTCTTTAACATTTTATATTTATACTTTCAACAATTTATTTTTATGTATCAGGTCAGTCCATAAGTTTGTGGTATTTTATGACCTTGAGAAAAATCGTGTTTTGCTGTTAAAATTGTCAGTCTAATGTGATACTTTTTACACTGAAGTGTTAAATTGGATCTCATTCATATAATACTGTTCAGAATTGGGAACATTTCAGTTGTTTATTTGCGTTAAAATGGAAGTAACAGATGAATATAAGAGACATGTTTTATACTTTTTATTTTTAAGTGGTGAGAATGCTACAAATGCAGCCAAAAAATTAAATACTGTTCATAATCAAACTGTAATTAGTGTAAGGACTGCGCAGAAGTGGTTTGAAAGATTTAGAAATAATGATTTTAGTGTGGAGGATAAGGCTCGTACTGGAAGACCCGTTGACTTTGATGATGATGCTCTCTCTGCACTAGTTGAAGCAGAACCATCTTTAACAGTTGATGAAATTGCGGAACGTTTAAATTCATCCCATGGAACTGTTCATAGACATCTACAACAAATCGGAAAAGTTTCAAAGCTAGGAAAATGGATACCACATGAACTGTCAATAGCTAACTGACAACAACGTCAACTGCTCAACTCAAAAGCTTCAACTGGGAAATTTTACCTCATCCACCATATTTGCCAGATATTGCTCCCAGTGATTATCATCTTTTTCGGAGTTTGCAGAATTTTTTAAAAGGAAAAACTTTTGAGGATGAGAACAATGTAAAAAAGGCTATTTCTGAATATTTTGATTCAAAACCGAAATCATTTTACAAAGACGGGATTAAAAAGCTACCATCAAGATGGCAAGAAATTGTACAAAATAATGGTGAATACATTATAGATTGAAATAAAATTTAATTAAAATTTTTTGTTGCTTTTTTTGTAGATAAAAATACACATGAACTTATGGACTGACCTGATAGATTTAAAATATACATACTTCTAAATACCACATTTCTTAAATTTTTTAATAATATGTCTTTGATTCTAAGATGCATCATGAGTTTAAAATTAAACTTTAAAATGTTTTTATGGAAGAAACCATTTTTAAATTATCAATTTTATTAAATTTTTATTAAAAACAGTACAAATGCCATAAAACAGGTAATGTTCAACAGATATATTTCATGCTCCTCTGTATATACTATACAATATTTGTTTTAATTCTGTATCCTAACTTAAAAGTATTTTAAACATTAAAAGAAATTTAAATTAAACACCAGCAAAGATCATTTAAACTAATGTGGCTATTGAGCAATACAGATGTATCTATTATTGGTGCATAATGTTTTGATTTGCAAATGCAAGATTTCATTGATTCTAAAAAAATATCTGTTTTAAACAAGTAAAAATAGAAAAAAGCACATCTTAAAATTGAAGAAATATGGTAAATCTAAAATTTGAACTGAAAATATAATCAGATATAGAATTTTTCATATATTAACCATTTGTGTAAAAAAAAAATCGATTTAAAAAAGGAAGCTAATAAAAGAAAAACATGGAAATTTTTAACATTGAAATATAATACATGTTTGTGTATTCCTTCTTTTTAAGTTTGTAATTAAAATAACATTTGCAAAATTAGTTCTAAATTAATACAACATGAAAAACAGAAATAGAATATATTACAATAAACTAAAAATATCTTTTGCTATATTAAAATGAAATTAACCAATAAATTTCAGAAAAAATTTCAATAAAAGAGAAGTATTTGTAGAAAACACAAAAACTGGATAATACTAAGGGGGAAAAAACTCCAGCACAAAAGTCATGAATTTAATGAAAACTTATGTTTTTGATTGTTGTTTCTGTCACCTGAAGATGACTGCTTAAAGCAATCAAATATGTTTGTTTGTCATTAAATTTATGTCTTTGATGCTGGAGTTTTGGTTTTTGTTGGTGTTTCTTGAGAAATATTTGTTTGAATACCTTGCAACAAAAATGCTAATGGTAACATGTAATGCACAACTAACAACTTTGTGATATCACAGAATATCATATACAATACATACATTTAAAAATTAATAAATTTTAAATTCTATAATTTTAAATTATTTTTAATATTCATATATATATATATATGCACACTNCTATCCAAAAACAATATTAATTAATCTATCACAAAGAACATATTCCATAATATTCAAATAGGTCATTAAATATTAAAAATTTTAATTACATTTTAAAAAATAATTTATTAAAAATACAAAACCAAGAGAATTTATTATTATTTTTTTTCCTTTTAAAAATTCCACAAACAACATCCTTCACCTTAAACCTTGTGACCTTAAAAATCCTTCAAAATTCCAACAGATGCGGATACGTTACCCAACGAGACAAATTAATTAAAGAAGGGCAGCATTGTATCCTCCTAACCTATTTGCCCTCGTTTAATTAATTGAAAAAAGTAAGTAAACCAGTCTACGATGCTCTCCTCCCAATTAAACAGCTGGTATATAGAAGAGGAGGAAGGGGGATCTCTCCCCTCTTCTCTCTCTTTCCATCTAAGTTACCTTCTCTAATACAAACTTCTTTACTTATCTAATATTTACGTACTTATTTTAAGGATTTTTTAGGGTTTCTTTTAAAAATATCCAATGAATATTACGTCATATAACCCTGTTTAATTCAATTAAACGAAACAGTACATGTGCATCATCTGCATCCTCACGTACACACATATACAGAAAGAGAGAGACTAATGCTAATAGAAGGGGGGATTCTGTTTCTATCATGATCCCTACTTTAATGCAATTAGTTGTCGCTTGTTTTAATTACACTCCAGTGATTTCTAACAAAGGTTTGACTAAATTACTCAACAACTAAATGAGAGCTTAACTCTTTTGTTAGTTTATACATTTTTGCTACCTTTTTTATCCCTGTCTAATGATTTTTATCTTGTTTGATTGTAAGAGGATCAAAATATCGAAGCTTTATTAATTCGAAATACCTTAATTTAAGGAATTTTTACCATTTTATACATTATTTACTAGGTAGACTTTACACGAGATGAGTGTATGAAGTATCGTTAAAAAATCAGTTTTTAGTCAATTTAACATTAAAAATATAAAAAAATTATATTATTTTTTAATTATTTAATTATATTTTTATAATTATTTAACGAAAGATGGATTCTAGAAGAGAAAATAGATTTTATCTATCAATTTTTACGAAATTCTGCATACTTAAGTATTGTCTAACACACGAAGTACTGTACGTTCCAGACAAAAAACAAGAATTGCTATGAAATTTCCAAGTTAATTCATTGAAAAATAATAATAAATATTAATTAAACAAGATAAAAAAGAAATTATATTTAAAAAAGGGGTTACGCTTCTTATTAGACTTCTGGTAACCCTACAAATCAATAGGAAGATTATATACAGAAAGGCATATGCTATGCAGAAATCCTCCACTGCCATTGGCAAAGGCATTGAAAAATAATAATAAAGGACAAACTGTATCATTTCTCATTTCAATAAAAAATAAGAACAGTTTTGCTAAAATAAAAGACTTCTGGTAACCCTACAAATAACTATTAAATTAGGGTTGATTCGCTATATAATTTAGAAATCATTCAAAATTTTACAAAAAATCAACATACTGTTTGTTTGAATCCAATAGCTGTATGTTGTGGAGCTTTACGAATAGCTTGCAGTAAATTTTTATGAGCTTTGGTATACTCTAGTTGAATTGCATTAATACGACCTAGAAAAAATTACATTAAAAATTAAATATATCAAACATTGAAAATTTTATTTATTTTTATTTTAAATTTTATGCATTACTTATGTATATAAATATGTATTAATATATACAGTACTAGCTGTTACCCACAACTTCACCCAGTCGGATTTTGCAAGCAAACACTATTTATATTCAGTATTTCAACAACCATAGTAATTGTTATATAACACCTACCGCTGAGAATGATGAGAATTGCTGAGAATCAAATGAACTGTTTTCAATTTAATCAATTTTCTGGAATGTTTACAATTGTTCTATAATCGAACCAATATGCAATAACAAATTCAAATTTAAAATGGTTCGAACATTTGGTTAAAAAATCAAAATACATAAAAAATATTTATAACAATGTCTGAAATGTTATCAATTTAATACACCTAAGTACTCAATGAAGACTAAACATAGTTGAAAACAAAAAATCATATCTAAAATAGTACAGTAGAAGCGGTTATCGCTCGGTACCACCTATCGCGTAAGTTTGGGGTATTACTGTATTTGATATTTTTATTCCGCTCTCCGATTTTATATTACTCACTGATTTCAATGTTAAACCGGTGATATTACGATTTCGTACACCCCATCTTTAAGGGGATGCAGAAGAAACAGTGCACAATTCTTGTATAATGTTAAAAAATTAACTGTTACTTTGACAGCATCATTTACAACTAAATTTAATGAATGAGAAAGATGCACCAGGTACAGAAAAAGCTCTAGAATTTATTTTCCTTAACGATTTATGTATCCGTTTGTCATAAAAATTTCTTTTTCCACTTTTTTCCCAAGATTACAAATATTCGAGTACAAAGTAACCAGTTTCGACTTATTTCTACTTAAGAAGAAGTTAAATAATTAAGCGATTAGGGAATTAGAGACATAAACAAAACCCTGACAAAAGAGCTGAAATTTTACTTAAACAAAAGCTTAACCGTACCATCTCTAGCCGAGTACAGTGGGGACTGATTTCTTCGTATTATTAATGTAATAAAGACAGAAATTTTTCCAGTTCAATGAGAGTGACCAAAAAGTTGTAAATTTTGGAAATTTCCATGGACAACACCTGGTCCTAAAACAAATTAGTTAGAAAACAAATGACGGACAATCTATTAAGTTCAACATATTTAGATTTTTACAGCTATGATGAGAAATGTTTAAAATCTACAACAGCCCTGTCGCATCCTTTGAGATATACTAGTGATGCGACAAAAGAGGTATTTGACATTGACCAGTATCGGCACCCTGGGGATTTGGCAGTCTGCGTGTGTGCATGCTCTGCAACCGTCTTAGATTCCATCCATTAGCCACTCATAGGGAGCCATTTGACTAAGTGCATTGTCTTAAGATTTAAAAAGTAAAGAATATTTTATATTTTTATGTACATTTCTTTACAAAGCTATATTTAATTATAACTTTCTTTAAAAGTTTATTCATACAATTGAAGAATATTTTGTACCAGGTATATACCGGTACATCCATCACACATTTTATTTCACCAAGTAAGTTTTTATTATTTTATTTTTAATTGTAGTCATTATATCGTGGCTAGCGATTCAGAATGTAATTGTGATATTAATAATGCATTTAGAGAAGTCTACAGTTTTTCTGGCTTATCGAAGAAACGATACAAATGGACCCTAGACCATCAATGACGCGCAATTGACTGATTGTCCCTAGATGTCAGCTTCTTACAGAAACACAGCTTCCCTATCATCAAATGTCACGGCACACCACTGGCACGTATGTATCTAGCAAATACATGGTGTTTTTTTAATTAAATTTCTCAAAAATAAATAACAGTTGAACTGCAGGCTTTCTAGTATTCCTCAACTGATAAGTTTAAAATTACCGCGGGAATCGCTTCAGAACATATGGCCTTTTTCCCCAGAGAAATTTTACAAGAACCAATATCTTACCACCACCTGCAATAAACTTTCTCGCAGCACAAGAGTGCTGTACTCTCATGATTGTTGCACATACCAATGTAGAATATTTAACCTTTACCATAATGTTATACATTGTATCTTTTTCTCCTGGTTTCAATGACAGGATCAATCCCAATTCATTTCAAATAAGTCATTGCAGCTATTTTGACAATGCCGCAATTTCCTCGCTTCAGTGTTAGCCTCACTGTCTCCCAATCAGTTGCATGATAAGAAATGAAACACTTTCAATTTTTCAACAATTAAAATTTATGTTCATTACATAGCAATACCATTTAGTAATTGTGACCTAAACATTTATTTGGTAATTTTATCAATATTTTTTTAAATAATTAAAAATAAAATTACAGAATTCAATACTGGCAATACTAGTTGTCAAATCTAAAAGAAAACATTCCCGAGTACAATAAAACAATTTGTTAATCATTCGACCTCACATCTGACAGAGAAAGGAGTTTATGAAAAAGTAATAAAATGATTAGCAGTTTGTTGTCCTTCACAGTGGGAGACTGGCAGATTGTACTTTCACAGGAGAAAATATACAAAGCTTTACTACCCTGAATTTGAAAAATAAACAATCCCGTGNAAAAAGTTAACTAATCTAATAAAACAGAAAATATTTTAAAATAATTTTACTATAAAATTAAATTTCTTACGTTCTAATTTCATGCAATCTTCCAGCAAGTTCATAACATCTAGTATGATAGAAATAACATCTTGCAGCTAGTGTGTCTAATGTACGACGATTTTGACCTTGTATCTTTTGCATTAGTTGTTCAGAACAATTAACAGCCTGTATTAATAAATATTAAAAATAATATAAATTTATTAAAACTTTTAGAATATGCAAACTTCTCATCTTACAAAATAATCTTTAAATAATTTCAATGAAAATCTGTTAAGCAACAATAAATTTCCAATTAATTCAACAATGTTAATTAAAAATATAAGGATTTCAAATATGAAAATCTTATTGAATAAACATTTTATTATTCTAGATTAGTAATTATTTTGTCAAATAAGATTTAAGATTCAGATTTGATAAGGACTATCTATTTTGACAACTGATAAAAATTAGAGGTTCTTAAAATTGACTTTATTTATGGCTAACAGAAAAGAATAGTTTTTTCAACTAACTCTGATTTTTAATAATGTTTTGCAAATTATGCAAAAACATACCACTACTACATATTTAAAAAGATCATTTAATTTGAAGATAATGATCATCCATAGTAACTTTCTTTCCATTTAGCATTTCCAACAATATTTAATTTATTTTTGAATTTTAAAATCTAAGAAAAACATTCTTTTTTAAATTAAGTTTTATACATTTAAAGCTGCAACTTCAGATAATACAAAGATATAAGAATCCATCAAAAAGTTAATTAATAATAATTAAAATCGAAAAATAAATAAATAAATAAAACTTTCAAGGTAAGGAACCTTGTAAGTAATAAGTAAAACTTTCAAGGTAAGGAACACTTGTAAAAAGTCAAGCATGCAATCACATGAAGCCCATCTCTCCACTTTGTGTAACCAAACAATCAAGGTTGAAATAAAAGCCTAAACCCCAGTAGAAGTAAAAACAAATATTGGCTTATGTCTAGGACAATAAATTTGAACAGCAGTGAAGATGAAACATGACATCATGTAATTTATGCTAATTACCTTCTAGTATTAAAAAATTAAAATCTTCAATAAATTATAATTGAATTAACTATTTTTTTGACTGAGTTCAACTAAAAACGTATCAAAAAGCTAGATTAAAGTGAAAATAGCAGTTTTTCGACGTTAAATATTTACAAATTAATTTTTTAATTTGATGCCGGATTGACTGTGGGTGTGCAATTTATATTCGAATGAGCATGAGCATGATGGGTTTTAACTGGTTGGAACCAAACGCTCCATAGCATTTATTTATATGTTTCTCATAGCTTGAATGTTGAAAGATTGCAAGGAAATTTACTAGATACACTGATGTTGGAAGCATACAACATATAGAAAAGCTCCGGGTCAGACAACCTATGTCCCCAAGATGACACCACAGAACCATTTGAGTTAGTTTTAAGCATGCACTTTGCTTTGCTCATGGTTTACCAGCGGCATGTCATGACATTTGATGATAGGGAAACTGTGTTCCTGTAAGAAGCCAACTTCCAGGGGCAACAGTTAATTCTCTAAATATATTTTTAATAGATTATTTATCTGACGTACTTAATAAATAAACAAGTTCAATATAATTACCTCTGTTATTAGATTCAATAGATTCCCTATGCCCTCTAAATGCCAATTCTTGCTTTGATAAAAACATATAACATCTATTAATTTAGATAAAATATATCTATTAGCTGTAATTACATTGTTATAATTTTCAATATTTATTTTATATTATTTACTAATGTTAAATTCTATTCCGCTTTGATTTCCAAATTGCTTCGAATACAAAAGAATCGACGATTTTTTGTGTTTTTTGCCAGCTAAATTGTCAAAGCCATTCTTATTCCACAGACTAATTTCATTTGAAAATACAGTAGTAGGCAAGCCAACAAAACAATTTTTGCATTTTTATGCATCTACAGAGCCATTTTATCATGAAAATGTCAAAAATTTTTATTGAAGTGTTTATATTTAACTTAGGCATTGGCCTTTCTCTTTTAATAATGTTTCTTTTTCATTATATGATTTTGAGCCAAAACTTTTTTAAAATAAATTTTCAATATTGCAATTACATTCAAAATCGCTAGCCACGATATAAGGGCTACAATTAAAAATAAAATTATAAAAACTTACTTGGTGAAATAAAATGTGTGGTGGATATACATACCTGGTACAAAATATTCAATTGTATGAATATACTTTTAAAAAAAATTATAATTAAATATAGCTTTGTAAAGAAATGTACATAAAAATAACATAAAATATTGTTTACTCTTTAAATCTTAACCACTTAGTCAAATAGCTCCCTATAAGTGGAATCAGAGAGGATTTTGGTAAGTGTGCAGTGTGTGGTGATACTGGTTAATGTCAAATACCTCTTTTGTCGCATCACTAGTATATCTCAAAAGACGTGACAGGGCTGTTGTAAATTTTAAATGTTTCTCACCATAGCTGTAAAAATCTAAATATGTTAAACTTAACAGATTGTCCGTCATTTGTTTTCTAACTAATTTGTTTTAGGACCAGGTGTTGTCCACAGAAATTTCCAAAATTTACAACTTTTCAATCACTCTCGTTGAACTGGAAAAATTTCTGTCTTTATTACATTAATAATATGAAGAAATCAGTCCTCACTGTACTCGGCTAGAGATGGTTCGGTTAAGCTTTTGTTTAAGTAAAATTTCGGCTCTTTCGTCAGGGTTTTGTTTATGTCCCAAATTCCCTATTCGCTTAATTATTTAACTTCTTAAGTAGAAATAAGTCGAAACTGGTTACTTTGTACTCGAATATTTGTAGTCTTGGAAAGACAAATTTTTACGACAACTAATACATAAATCGTAAATTTAAGGAAAATAAATTCTAGAGCTTTTTCTGTACCTGGTGCATCTCTCTCATTCATTAAATTTAGTTGTGAATGATGCTGTCAAAGTAACAGTTAATTTTTTAACATTATACAAGAATTGTACATGTTTTTTTCTACATCCCCTTATAGATGGGATATACGAAATCGTAATATCACTGGTTTAACATTGAAATCCGTGAGTAATATAAAATCGGAGAGTGGAATAAAAATATCAAATATTTTAATAGATTTTTTAAACTCCTGTCAACTATACAGAACTATCATAAAAACATACCAGTAAATTCTTACCACTTGGGCTAGTTATAAATCTACTCGTGATTCACGTAATTGGGCGAGGGCGGCCAAATATCTAGTGGGCAGGCAGCTGACAGCCCAGAAAAGGTCCTGGATAGAATTGGATGCGGTATACGTGTAGCATCCACTCAAGGTCCTAGGCTTCCACCAGCTAAACCGGGTGAGGTTGGTGCTCTGTAAAGCACATGCGCGAATCTGGCTTTTTGGATGCTGACAATACAGCGCTTCTACTCCATAACTAATATTTGAATATACAATAGCAATCTTATTATTATTATTTTTTTCATGTGTAGTATAAAAATTTGTAATAAGACATATAATGCAGTTATAATAAAATATTGTGTGATTATTTTCATATAATTGAAATTAATATGTATTTATTTTTTAGAAAATACAAGGAAAGCGGCACATGTGGATGTGCTTCTAATGACGGCACACCACTGTTTCAATCCTATTTTCACTACTGAGCAGTATATTACCCCATTGCTGGCATGCTAATTTGGAGAACCATTTTACAAGAGTTGGTCAACTCCCTAACTAATGGTAGAAGGGAAATTGATAGAACAGATATTTAGGAAATCTTGCATCTGCATGTGTTGCCTTTCATGGAATGGCTGATATCAGCCATTTTCCAGCAAAATAATGCTTAACCACACAAATCTAGGGTTTCCCAGGAATAGTTCTATCATGTTGCCACACCTCCTTGATCTTTCCAATCTCCAGAGTTATCACATGACAAACAATTGTGAGATTAGATGGGCTGCCAGCTTTGGCCATCTACAAATGTGAGGAATCTGAAGCAGAAGTTACAATATCTGTAGGCAAATCTGTTTCAAGATACCATACAGTACCTACAGTATATCCACCATCAAATGTATCCAGAAAGAAGTTGTCCTATAAGGTACTAAAGACTCGTTTAAGTTGTTTCACTGTTACACAGATCCCTTTGTCTACAAATGTCCCTTTGCTATGATACTGTAATCACTTATTACCTTAATCATTATATTTGCACTAGCAAAGTTTCATTTAATTACAATGCCTCTTCCTTGGAGCATAACTTTTTTTGGTTCAATGAATATAATTTCATTTTCAATTCCTTAACAGAAAATAGAACTAGAAACATAAGCTAATGCTAAGCTATAAAATACTTTCTCACGATTTATAATAAATTTATTTATTAACATTGAATAGAAAGTTGAATAGTAATTTGCAATGTTTTTTTCTATTCGTGCAAAAAGTCTTTCATTAATTTGTAATTTTCTCGAAGTTGACATTAATTATAAAAACAAAAAAAGAAAGCAAATTCTTTATTTCATTACGTAAGAAACAGTTACTTGCATTTCTTTAATAATTATGAAGTTTTACTTTAATTTATGTTTAAATTATCACAAAATTTATAAATAAACGTATTTTTTATTAAAAATTTGTGTAGTGTACAGTACATTATTAAAATGTATTTAAAGTATGAATATTAAATATAATAATTTAAAAGTTAAGTTTTAATAGTTTGTAAAATTAAATATATTTATATATATATATATATATTAAAAGTAAAGTGTGNAATCCTACAAGTTGTTCTAAAACCAAAACAAATTTTCCCATAAGAAACAATATAAAATAGATTAATCTGTTCCTGATCCCCAAAATAAAACCTTTTTTTTTTACCTCTATTCATTACTTTTTAAAAAAATGTTCATTAAAATTTCTTGCATTTAATTAATACTGTTAAATACAATGCTGAATGCCAATTGTATACTAATGAAAAATGATTAAAAAAATTATATTTAATAATAAATTTTTGTTATTTAATTTCACATTTGACTTAAAGCAGCTTTAAACATGAATTCTGGGATGCCATTTATATCAGATCAGACGTTCCCAACTTATTTTAATCACAGAACCCTGAAGATATCAACAAATTAAAGCATACTAGGTATACTAGGTAGCCACTTTACATCAAAACTAAAACTGAAAGTAAAACTATAAAACTACAATTAAAAATAAAATCAAAATTAATTAATTAAAACTGAAATCAAATCAATGAAAATTAAAACAATATTTTTAAAAACAACCTGACGGTTGTTTTGAAATTTTCAAATTGTAAATCAAATTTATTTTCAAATTTATGTTCTGTATGTGCAGGAGGGGTAACAGAATGAATATATATATTACTGTGAAAGACCAAAATTAGAGAATGTCGACACATACAAAATATGTTGGTGAAAGTCCGAATATTTGGTTATATTATTATACATTTGAACAATCGCCAGTGTATGTCGACAAGCACAGATAAGCTTTGGTGGTGATCTAAACAACATCCGGGAAGCCAATGTCGACAGAGAGGCGACAGTCTGTCGCCAAATCCTTTGTGGGTAGCCAGAGATAGGACAAGGTCTTTTGATCCCGTGAAGTGGGGATCAGTTTGTCAGGTCGAGTGGTGGAGGATGAGAGGGGTCATTGATAAGGCATCGGCAATATCTGAATAAAAGACACCATTAACAGATCAGTTCGTAATCATGTAATAACGTAATCAGTTTGTAATTTGTAAAGAAAAGTTACTTTCCATAGATGAGATTTCTTCTCAAGAAATATCACTGAGAGATGCAGCTGCAGCTAATTCGAAAAGTGGAGGGCAAGGCTATACACGCTGTCATTGCAAAAAAACTGTTCCACAAATAAATGCATTTGTAAAAGCAAGGGACTCTTGTGCAATTCAAAGTGTCATAATAGTTTAAGTTGTTGCAATAAATAAGATTGTATAACATTAATCACATAATTTATGTGTAAGTTTATTATTGTATTATTTTCTTTAATGATTAAGAATGTACTGTTCGTTTTAAGTTCAACAGTTTATTTAAATGTACTTAAGCTTTCTCCTATTTTCACATATTAAAATGTTGCATTTTTGTCTTAACGTAATAAAAATATTTTTATTCAACATTCACCATCAGTGCATGCTGAATGTTTATATTTGCTTGTGTAAGTGAGAAATAATGATATTTAGCAAATATTTCATACATACACGAAACAACTATGTGAATGCTCACATTCACTGGAGAATGTTGACATTCACCAGATATCGGTCATTCACAGTAACATATATATATATATATATATATATATATATATATATATATATATATATATATATATATATATATATATATATATATATATATATATATATATATATATATATATATATATATATATATATATATATATATATATATATATATATATATATATATATATATATATATATATATATATATATATATATATATATATATATATATATATATATATATATATATATATATATATATATATATATATATATATATATATATATATATATATATATATATATATATATATATATATATATATATATATATATATATATATGAACTCAATCCAAGACTAGAACAATTACACTTCATATCCCAATTTTGCATTATCACATTCATGCATCACTAGATTCAACGGATTTTATTGGAAAACACCAAATTTTTATTGGCAGTACCCTAGAAATCCGCAGAACACAAGTTGGGAACCCTGTATTAGATGAATGTCAATTAATGCAATTTTTATTAATTAATTTAATTTTAATTCAACTGTGGCACATACTGAAAAACATAATTAATCTTTTCTGCAAGTGAACTGAAATCTAATTTAAGTAGCAACGTCATCAATGATTCATGTCATAATGTCTAATGATATGAGGTGGTCTCAGCACTACTAACTTCTGGATCAAAGTCCTGTCATTGACTTTCTTTAACATAAGAAGTAAAGGGAGTTGACTGTGTCTAATCTGTGGCCAGCTTTTGCCAAGTAGATTGTTTGGCAACTGGAGCAATTATGAGTTCAAATTTCTGTTCGTAAACTGATCTTTCTGAAAAGCGAGTCATTCAAAAACTGAGGTTTGACTATACTCATTTTCTTATATAATATAAATTAAAGTATTTATTACAGTACATAAAAGCAACTTCAAGACTGAAGTGATTTTTAAAATAAATTTTATTTGTTTTTATAGATTATTAATTAATTTATCAATATGAATCGCAAGCATATCATTTAGATAGTAACAATTTCATCCAGTACAGATAAGACAAATACATAATGGGAGTAGCCAGCACAGGATAAGGATAGGAATAATGCCCATTCCATGTTATATGATATTTACATGTTATTAAAAAAAATAAAACAGAGTATTATGCAGCATTGCTGCATAACACTCTGTTGATGGTTTTTGCCTTTTTTCTAGGTAGTTTATAAGTACCACACCCTGAGAATCCCAGAAAATAGTGACCATCACCTTTCTCATTGATGGAATAATTTCACTTTCTTCAGAGCACTTTCATTATTTTTCACCCATTATTTGAACTGCTGCTTCATCTCTGGTGTATAGTGGTGAATCTATGTTTAATCAATAGTGATGAAAAATTACATTTAAACATGTTAAAGCACTCCTGAGAAATATTCATTCAAATTTGTTTCTGGTCAAATGTTAATAAACATGGCACCCGTTATGCTGAGAGATTTTCCATATGTAAATGTTGTAAAGATGATCTATTGAGAGCTTTTCAATATCAGCAAGCTCACATACTTTCGCTCATTGATCATTTAATATAGAGCACATGGATTTTTGCAATGATTTCCTCGGTCATTGCGGTTTTTGAGTGACCAGAACATTCATTGTTGGAAATAGAAAAACAACCATGTTCAAATTCAGCAGTCCATTTCTTCACTGTAGAAAACAATAATGAAGAGTCTTTCAAAGAGGAATCCAAATCCTTTTTTATATCAGTTGGTATCAAACCTTTTAAAACGAAGCATTTTATCATAGTGCAACATTCAATTTTATCCATTTTTTGGAAACACCAAAACTTGTTTGCTTTGCTCAACTATAATAAACAAACTACTAAATGTACATGTTTGAAATTTCATGGTATGCCATCTAATCAATCATACTTGAGAAATATTCTTGCTATTTGATACTTCCAGCACCATCTCTATGTCATGCCAAGAACTTCTGAATTATACTCATATAAAAATCTTATTACTCACAAATTGCAACTGTAAATTTATTTTTATTTGGAATATCAAAATTATACAGACATGAAAATTTTGTTATAAAAATTTGATATGCTATACCTTTTAATTCTAAAATAATTTTTGTGTTTTAAATTTGTTACTATAGGAAAGACTGCAGTATGCATTAAAAAACAAAAGATTTCAACTATATTCCAAAACTAGTCAAATATAAAGGGGAAAAAGTTAACTAATCTAATAAAACAGAAAATATTTTAAAATAATTTTACTATAAAATTAAATTTCTTACGTTCTAATTTCATGCAATCTTCCAGCAAGTTCATAACATCTAGTATGATAGAAATAACATCTTGCAGCTAGTGTGTCTAATGTACGACGATTTTGACCTTGTATCTTTTGCATTAGTTGTTCAGAACAATTAACAGCCTGTATTAATAAATATTAAAAATAATATAAATTTATTAAAACTTTTAGAATATGCAAACTTCTCATCTTACAAAATAATCTTTAAATAATTTCAATGAAAATCTGTTAAGCAACAATAAATTTCCAATTAATTCAACAATGTTAATTAAAAATATAAGGATTTCAAATATGAAAATCTTATTGAATAAACATTTTATTATTCTAGATTAGTAATTATTTTGTCAAATAAGATTTAAGATTCAGATTTGATAAGGACTATCTATTTTGACAACTGATAAAAATTAGAGGTTCTTAAAATTGACTTTATTTATGGCTAACAGAAAAGAATAGTTTTTTCAACTAACTCTGATTTTTAATAATGTTTTGCAAATTATGCAAAAACATACCACTACTACATATTTAAAAAGATCATTTAATTTGAAGATAATGATCATCCATAGTAACTTTCTTTCCATATTTAATGCTTTAAAATTTAAAATTATTATTATTTTAATAAATCATGTATGCTGGAATAAATGATCAAATCTTGAATTCACCTCAAGACTAAGCTCAAACCTCTGATTTATACCGGTACTAACCCTTAAAATCAGCCCTCAAATCTACAGTAAGTTACTGGTAGGCTATAACTAAAATGTGATACACTACCCCCATACTAGCATATAGCATAAAAAGTTGCTCAGGCATTAACCTTATCATCTTTCAATACATGATAGAAATAGGACAGCCTACAAAAGGAATGTGGCCAACAGAATCTACATACGACACTACAAATTTTCATTATTAAATTGTCTTGGTAAGAATTCTACAGTACTGTACAGTACATCAGATCTACAAGTAAACACACTCCAACTGAAATCAAAACTTCCAATAAAATATTAATAGTTTACATAGCATAGCATCCTGACAATATTGCTACTCATGGTAAATGATAATAGAATACTGTGGTACACTTTTTCTTGTGCTCTACTGCTCACATCGGTGTCATGTAATTGACATATCAGTTGTTGGAAACAGTATATGGCATAGTGTTCATTTATACAGAATTTTTGTTATATTAAACTCTATATTAAATAAATTCACAAAACACAAGTTTTAGTCATGAATAATGGTGGCAGCCTGCTGAAATCACAGTAATTCGTACAAAGCAATTGTTAGAAGCACTGTTTCACTTGTTTACCATTTTGTAATATGATTCATATTTTATACCCACTGTATAAGTTGACCCTTAGTTTGTGTTTCGGAGAGAATTTTTTCATAGTTATAAATCCAACTTACATGCTAGTATATATGGTGCTTGTAATATTCATAACTGCTCTCAAATATCCAAGGAAACTTAATACTTAAACTTAATTGAATGAACTATCTAGCCATGATGTAAGAGTAGGCATTTCTTCCTAAATAGATATTTCATTCATTTTTCCATAACATTTTGAAAAATACAATATTCTCAGACGTTTATTCTAATCAGATATGTTTTGGTTTTCGAGCACACTTATCATAAGTCAAACCAGACAAACTAATCTTTCAAGTTGTCATCATGATTAAAGGAAGCTCTTAGTCACATTTACCATTTGAACTTTAAAATTGAATCCAGTATTTCTAATGTAAATCTAGCCTTATTCTGTACAATTTTTAACTTTTAAATTTACCTAGTCAAATTGTTTTAATATATATATGAAAAAAATTCAATTATATATTTTATTTGTTTTTTTAAGCTGTTTTTTCTTTAATTTAAACATGTATAAACTGATTCTTCACTTTCCATCATTTATATATGATGTCCATTCACTTCTTTCTCTGATAACAAATTGTTTTGCTTTCCTAATTAAAAAGTTGTTGTTGTTATATATATGTTTAGTGTAAAAATAAAAACTTGCTTATTAAAATTCACATTGTAACAAAGATACAAAAATAAATGAAAAACAATAACTTACACGTTTCATTCTATCAGGATTTTTTTGTGCTTCTTGACACTCTGAATCAATTAAGTGGAGAAGTACCAGAAGATGTATGTAAACATCTAATTCTGTTAATAATGGTGTTTGAGCTGCTCTTCCACTTCTTATTCTAAAATTACTGACGACTTGATTGTCAACATCCATTTGCTGTAAATCAAAAGACTTAAATGTATTTTAACAATTCTAGAATAATCCACAGAAAGTTATATTTTAAATTAAAATAGGAATCCATATTTTTGTAACAATAACACAAATTTATTAAATTTCATTAAACATTTATTAATATTTACTAATTTTAACTTTAATATAAAATTAAACAGCAACAAAATAAATGTTTTTACATCTTCCTATTAAATAAAACTTTTTAACACTTGGAAATATCATTTACAATACTACTGATTTTATTCAATAGCTAAAAATTACAAAAATAGTTATAAAAAATATAATATTTATAAACTAATCATATTGCTTTAAATATAATATTTATAAACTAATCATATTGCTTTAAATATACCATCCATAAAAAATTACTTTATGAAAAAGCCTAGAAAAGAGCTATAAGTACTTTTACATAAAGTAATATTTCTTAAGATACATAAACAAATATATATATGTACAGTAGAGCATCATTTATCCAAAAGTCGGTTATCCGAAAGAATTCCAGTCGGCCTAAAGTATAATTTTTATTTGTTTTTATATTTTTCAATGTATTTATTTCTTTTGTAAAACATAAAGAAATCATTTTTAACGATACAATAGTCACGATTATTATTTTAAAAAGTTTACATTAGGCTTAACATCGATGAAAATTCAACGTGAAGTGACACACAACGGAGAAAAATTTCAACACGGGATAGATTAATATACTTTTTCGCACCGAAAAATAAGTTATCCCAACAACCCCAGTCCCCCAATTGATTCGGATAAACGACGCTCTACTGTATATATATACAGTTTAACCTGCTTATAACGTCATCCATGGGACCGGCAATTTTTTGACATTATAACCGAGTGTCGTTATCTGCGGGGTCATAATTTCAGTTCCATAAAAGTATCAAGTCTGTTTAAGAATCTATTATAAAATTCATTAATTTAATATCGTATGTATAAAAGTGCAAACTAAATATTTAAATCAACTTTATTTACATTATTATGTCTAAATTTACAACGATGTAATTAAAAATTTCAAAAATTATTTTTTATAAGAAATTTTTATTTGTCAAGTTTCGATAATGGCGGCACTTTCGGTTTTAACGCCTGGATGATAATTTTCTCGTTTCTTGCTTATCTATCAATGGACATGAAGTCCAATATATTTCACTTTTAGGTTAAATTAATGTATATCAATTAAAAAAAAACAATAAAAATATTCACTTAAAAAAAGTCAGTTATTTTAGATTGTAAACTACAACACGAGTATGAGAGCTATGCAGACTAACCCACTGTCACGTCGTTTAAAGGGGTGGCGCATCTCACCCCACCGAATCAGGTGGTGACAGTACCACCCACAATCGTTCTAGGAAGGGACTCTGACTGTACACGTAGTATTTTCTTTGATAAATAAAATTTATAATTTAATTTTGTAAATTTAAGAGTACTTCAAATATGACGTTAAAACAGGGTTTTATGTCGTTACAAGTGGGTTTTTTAACATTATCTAGTATAGTAAAATTGTGGGAGCGATAAAAATTTGACGTTATATTAGGGTTGTCGTTACATCCGATGTCGTTATAATCGGGTTAAACTGTATATAAACTGTACTGAAGAAAATTTTTAATGATGTTTAAATTTAAAAACCTAATAAAGTGAAACATGTCTAAAACAAAACCTGAATAAACTGTAAAAAAATTTTTTGGAATAGAGCAATTTTTATGTTAAATTTGACTATGTCAGAAGCCTGTTCAACACAAAACAGAAGAGGTTTTTGGTCATAAAGAATGTAACTTAACTCCTGGATAAAGCAGAAAATTAACATTCCATTTTTAGATGAATAAGTAAAATTACCTCCAGCTTTAACAGTGATCACAAAACAGGACAAACTGTTTTCTGAGAATGAGTTTGAGTGTTGTCAGAGAAACAAATATCATGTGACAAGGTGACATATGGATACAAGGTCTTTGTTAGAATTAACCAACAGCAGAATCAAATACTTTGAAGAATTAAATGAGTTTCTGAGTTTCCAAGAACCAAGTTCTTTATAACAAGCAATAAATATAATTTATGAAAACAATGAGAGCAAGATGCTGCCAATATTCCTTATTGGAATACATGCTGTCTGAAAAGTTACTGTGAAGTGGAAAAGGTAAAGTTTAAATAAAATTGAAGTTTTATATAATATTGCAGTTTCTCTTATAGTGTGAGAATGGGAGGTTCTGATGTAATTCATCTCACAGGCAGTCTAAATAGTGTTGAAATTCGAGAATACACAAATATCTCAACCTTCATGGATTATCATCAAGAGTCTTAACACCAGTTAGGATAAAACTCTTCCATGTCCTAAATCACAAATAGGTCTTTACAAATGAAAAAGTACACTAAAATTCTACTGGAAATTTAGGAGGGTCTAACTTAAACGTTTGTAACGTGGAATACATGGGAATCACGGAAATCATGGACTAACCATGGAGTTAAACACTAATCAAATCTAACAATAATATTTAAAGGAAATATTTATTAACCATGGATGAACAAATTTATAATACAAATGAATTAAATGCTAATGTACTATAAAATAACACACAAAAAAAAACAACTGCTAAATCTAACTGCTTATAGAAGGAGATAAGATGAATGACAATTTCTTTCCTGACAGAGAGAGTTACAAAAGTCATATTACCCATAAACATATATACAGGATGTCTCAAATTAAACGTTTCAGAACTTCTAAGAGGGGTAGGATGCATCCCGACGACTCGGAATCATATAGCAACGCGGGGTTGGAAATGCTTTCCTGAAGCGGTGATGTACACAGACAGCTAACCTCTGGTGCAGGCTTACAAAGAAATTATGGTTGGGAATACAATATACCTCATTGGATAGCATTATGTGTACAAGCATTTTGCAGCTGGCCCATACACCAAATGCATATTGGCTAGGGTTTCTTTCCTGGGATCCCGTTTTCCCGGGATTCCCGCCGTTTACTCCTTACGAGAAAAATCCCAAGAAATTTTATTTTCCCGGGAAATCTCACATTTCAATACAGTAATAATTTATCATGTCACATTTTTTTCCTATCATTTATTATACAAAAAGTTGCATCCAGAAGACTCACCTAAGAAAGAAATTTTGAGGTTTCATGCTGCATATTATTACCTATGTTTTACAAGTCTCTACTTGTTAGTTCATGTAATATCTATGTATTGTGTTTGCGCATCATCGAACAGCAGAACACTTGCTGAAAGTAAATATCACTCATCGCACTTTAGTTTCGAATTCGCATTTATAAGTTAAGGAATTTGCTATAGCTTACATTCCCATTTATATCCTATCGTTTGTAACTGTAAGTGTGATTATTCGAAATTCCTATACAGTATTAGTCAATTACTCGTATTTTAGAACAATTTATTTTAATATAATTTATAAAATCAAACCATTGGTGTTTCAGCAGCAGGTCTTTTTGTTACCAAATTGAGAACTAGATTAAGTGATCAAAGTATCGATCATTTTTGTTTTTTGAAGTCTTATTATGAAAATTTATAAGTTTTTTTTGAGAGAAAGAGAGATTTTTGTTTTCATAAATTTTTTGAGTAGTATTTTTATGTTCAACTGAAAATAATTTTTTTTGGAGAAGTTGTATTTTTTGTTCAATTCAAAATAATTGTCTTTTTTGCAGGGCTGTGGAGTCGCGTAAAAATCTACCGACTCCAACTCTGACTTTTCCTTATCATCCGACTCCGACTCCGGCTAAAACACCAAAACTCCACGACTCCGACTCAACAGCCCTGCCAGGGCTGTGGAAGTCGCGTAAAAATCTACCGACTTCAACTCCGACTTTTCCTTACCATCCGACTCCGGCTAAAACATCAAAACTCCACGACTCCAACTCCACAGCCCTGCTTTTTTGTCATTAAATTTATGGAATAAGTATATTTTTTATTTCATCTTTAGAAATAAAGTAGTATTTTTTCGTAATCATTATTTCGTTCATTAAAACTCCCAATGAAACGCTTTATTTTACTTTCATCTTATAATGTAGGAGAACATAAATTAATTGAGCATAATGTGTTGGTATGGGTGAGATTGGCCCTACACTTTTAGTTACTTACTAGAAAATAAATTAAATTATTCAAATTTATGATATTCCTCTATGATATTTTTATTCATATGAAATTATATTTTACTATCTCATCCCGGGAAAAGAAATTATTTTTCCTGTAATCCCGCTTGAAGCAAATTTCCGGGAAATGAGAAACCCTAATATCAGCTAACTCTGCATCCGTGTGCAAAATGATGATTCCCTGCAAGAATGCTTGGAACTTTTGTGCAACGCCATCTACCACACCAGGAAAGCATTTCCAACCTCACATTGCTATATGATTCAGAGTCGTCAGGATGCACCCTACCCCTCTTAGAAGTACTGAAACGTTTAACTGAGACACCCTGTATATATTTGACATTAAACATTGAAACTCTTGGAAAGAGACATATGTTCAATTATGCTTTCTTCTGTCTCATCTTGATGGGAGAATGAGTGACAGGGCTGGAGAATCAGGAGCACATGAATAGAGAGTTGGGGAGAGGGAATAAGAGTGAGAGCCTTACAAAATTTCCATCCAATTGGATTATCCTCCATGTTTCCAACACATGACAGAAGTTAGGCAGTCTTGCAGATAGTGAGACATCTCACACTAACTTTAGCTTTAGGAGGAACTAAGTTGTTTCCTCCTGTTGAAAAGGAAGTTCCTTTTTCAACTCTACTTAATTTTAAAAGATAGATAAAGTTTCTATCGGAATAATTTAATAATTATTTTAACAAAATTTGCTAAAAGAATAATCTCCCAACTCCAGATTCTCACATATAGCAAATGCTGGAAATGTCCCCTGAAGGACAGGGAATTGAGGTCCAAAGATTTAGCAGGCAGCCAGATTTCATGGGAAGTTATGTGATCAGCAAAGAAGTCTTCCAAAAATCAGATCATCTGTAAGCATATAGTATCATCATCTACTGCAAAGTGAAACACAGGACATACAACTTACAGGTCTTGTAGACCAGTGTTCTGCAACCGGTGTGCCATCACAAGGTAAAAGGTGTGACGTAAACTTTTACATAGTCTATTAATTTCAAGTTTTATTTATATATTTTTATCACAGTCATTGTGTTTCTTATGCTTGTATTTCATTCGCTGATCAAATATGATGATGTTAAAGCAATAAACGTATATGTCATCCCAGTACTCACTTATTCTTTTGGAGTTATACATTGGACTCACACAGACCTCGAGCAACTCCAAAGGAAAACAAGAACAACGCTTACTAAGCATAAACATCATCATCCTAAATCCGCCACAGAAAGATTAACCCTTCCACGTAAAGATGGTGGACGTGGCCTGATTGACATAGTTAACCTTCACTACAAACAAATACAGTAACTGCGAGAGTTTTTTTCTACAAAAAACAAGAAACATCACAGTTACATAAAGCAGTAACTCTAGTAGACTCAAATAATACACCACAAAATTTACATTCACAATGTATGTACACAACATATAAATAGCATAGACACCATTAAGCAATCATGAGTATGAAAGGCACTCCATGGCAGGCATCCTTATGACCTGGCACAGGATTTTGTTGACAAAACTGCATCAAACAGCTGGTTAGCTTGGGATGTCTCTTTGGGGAGATGGAGGAATTCATGATTGCCTTACAGGATCAGGTCATAAATACTAAAAACTACAGAAAACACATACTAAAAGATATAACAATCATAAACAACATGTACAGAAAACGTCACATCATACTAGAAACTAAACAACACACCACTTCTGGTTGCGAGCTCTTGGCACAAACAGATTATTTACGTAGACATAATCAAGTAGCAAATATAATACACCAAGAGCTTGCAAAGAAGCACAAATTATTAGACATCCACAAACCATGCTACAGATACATTCCACAGACAGTATTGGAAAACAACACAGACAAAATGGACTACGACAGAGCCATAATCACAGATAAAACAATTTACAACAGACCAGACATCACATTCATTGACAAACAATAAAATCACATACATTATAGATATATCTGTTCCAAACACTCACAATGTACAAAACACATGCACTGAAAAAATCAGCAAGTACACAGAACTCACCCAGGAAATAAGGCATCTAGGGATGGATAGGGTGCTTATTGTACCCGTTGTTCTCTCCTCTACAGGTGTCATACCACACACGCTACACAAAAGCCTGGGAACATTAAAATTGAATCAAAACACACACATCACACTACAGAAGGACACTATATTGAATACCTGTCATATTGTTAGGACCTCTCTATAACGCTCAGATACGTTCCACATTAATCGAATTTTACGTTGTAGGAATGATTAAATACACGAGCCAATCGCAGCCCGATAGGTTGTGAAGTTTATGGAATAAGGCTGTTTGAAAGGTTTTGTTCTATAAAATTAACCGATTCTAGACTAATTCCACTCAACATTTCCAAAACATGTATAATTTTTTGGGAATAATCTGTATAAACTATGCTATAAACAAAAAATTATAGGATTACTTACCGAGTGTGCACCGTTCGACTACGCCATTGCTCAAAGCTTGTTTTCGTCGTGGAACAGCACACGAAACGGCGGCCGTGATTTCTGATAACAAATTTTTCGCAGAAAAATAACTTGACCTTTGGAGACATCATTAATATAAATAATTTTTATGGCCGTTGAATAAGAAATGTTTCTTTCACAAGAAATGTATAAAATTAGTGCTGTATTAGACTTACGGTAC
>NW_019386955.1:7636-13698 GCF_000671375.1 Centruroides sculpturatus | reverse complement strand
GTTCTCTCCTGTACAGGTGTGATACCACACACACTACACAAAAGCCTGGGAACATTACAATTGAGTAGAAATACATACATCACACTACAGAAGGCCACTATATTGAATACATGTCATATTGTTAGGAAATTCCTGAATACAGACACTGACACTGACACACTTATTTAATTTGTTTTGGTTGCTATGCCTTGACTCTGGTCCGGCATAGTACACAGCCACCGGTTTAAACCGAGTATTACCCACTAAACCCAACATAATAATAATAATAATAATAATAGGTTTATGGCATTACGAAATTCTATCAATAGTATCATATCATACGTTTTTGAGGAAAATAACATTTTGGTGTGCCGTGTTGAATCATGTCGAGTCATAGGTGTGCTGCGAGTAGAAAAAGGTTGCAGAACACTGTTATAGACAATGCTGTACACATAACTTTAATGTCATTACAAATTTCTCACAGTAACTTTTTGAATAGCTGTATTTGTAATAAATAATGAACACATTTAATTTTTCAGCATTTAAAATATTTCAGTAAAATAAGCATTAAAATTTATTTCTATGAATTATACTACATGATGAATCTAAAAATTACCCTTTAGAAGGATTGAAAGTACTAATACACAATATACAACAAATGATGAAAAATCAAATAATTATTATTGAAATATTTAAAAAAAATAACAATTATAATTAAGTTTATAAAACTAAATCTATTTTTTAAGATTTTTTAAAAAAAGAATTTAAGATGTTTTTGTTTATAAGTTAGTTATGAATGTTTTCTGTTTAAAAGTTTTGAAAATGGTAGTAAATTTGTCTTATTCTCATTTATTCCATTTTTATAAACAATGAAATTTTCCAACTTATTAGTTCATCTTGCATATCATTTTTTATGATTTACTAAAAGTGATACTAAATATTTCGCAAGAGAAATTTCAAAAGTAACTTTTTCAAACATTTCATTAGTTTGTGTATGCATATGCAGTATTTATAAATACAACTGATATTATTAGTAACACCCAAATGACTACTTATAAATATTAAATTTTTATGAACATTGATGAGCAAACAACAGAAAACATGTGTGTTATTGTGGGAAATTTGTCCAAAGCTAATGGATTGTTTGTTCTGATATTTTTTTGTTGTAAGTCAGATATGATGCTATTTCTTTTCTACTAAAGTATAAAAAATAATTTTGTCAAGTTTGTAGAGAAGATTCTTGTTTAGATGTTTCAATTTATTGGCTGAATGTAAATTAGTAGTTAATTTGCAACAGCAAATATTTGCTTGTGAAGTTTAAGGTTATTTGAATTATGATTAATAAGAGTCATTACTACAAATTATTTCACTTTGTATGTGAGGTAGGTAAACTTTTATTTCCTGATTCATGAAGCTAGTATCTAATTTGTATTTATATACTGCTATTTGACAGTTTTACTGGGAGATCTGGCTGAAGCTGGTGGATTGTATATACTACTACTTTTGTAGATGTTGTTTGAGAATTTTCCTTTTGTTTTTGTAAACAGATTCCCAACTTGAATTACAAGTGCAATTATTTATGAGTTTTAATTTGTAATTTGGTTTTATAGTTTTAACATTTTGTTTATAATTTGAGTTGTCTATCATGTGATGTGCATTTTTTTGTGCTGTTCCCAAATCAAGGAAACTCCGCTATGGAGAAACTCATGGTGCTAGACAATAATAAGTAGATATATGTTATTGTTTATAAATGAATAAACAGAGTTAAATTTATAATAATAAAGTGCCAATAGAAATATTTAGATTTTAATATTAAAATTTTTGGTACAATTTTATGTAACAAACATCTTTATTTACTTAAAATAAATTATATTTTACAATTTTAATTTTAAAATAATCAATACTTTCACAAAATTTTAAAGCTATTATTACCTCTTCTGTTGAAATAAATGATAAGAGAGCTTCTCTTTGTGCTGATGACTGTGTATAAAATCCATTAACTAGAGTTTTCAATACTCTTGGATTCAATCTTTTCCGTGTTGATACTAATACACGAAGAACTCTCAAAATAAATCTAGGTTCTTTTGACAAAACTGCCTTTTCAATGTGTCTAGCATGTTCTTTAATATCTGAAATATTCAATAAAGTAATTTAAAAACATAGATTTTTAAATTAATTAAAAATTTGATAGTCTCAAAAATGTTTATTTAGAGAAGTAATTGTTCTAGAAATTCCAGAATCTATATACATTTTAAATATAATATTTGTACAATACATTATTAAATTAATATTTGTACAGTACATGTATTTAAATAATCACTGTATTATAAATGTAAGAAAGATTTCAATATGGTCATATATTTTTTTCTATTAGTAGAGATTGGTACCTTCCCCAGAATGGTGTGTAAATTCCAAAATGTGCACTACTGGGCATAACATGCTCCACAATGTACAGTACAAGAAATACACAACAATAAGTACATTTTACACTAAACATCTGGTATAGTATCTGGAATGAGCAGATTTTTAGTCCCATCTATACTCATTAATGGACCTCTGACTAGTGACTGCCATCTTAACATCATAACATGATAGTAAATAAATGGGTTGATGATTTGCTATTGGAGCAACTTCAGCAGGTTTGGTATTAATAGGATGGTATGTCAGCTCATTCCTGGGCAGATATATGTTAGTGATTCACAGAATGATTAATTAAACTACTGACTAATAGGATAATGCAGTTATGTTCCTAGACATGACTTAATGGATTTTTTCCTGTGAGGTAACCTAAAAACATCAATTTATGATGCATATCCAGCAGTGCAAGGTGTTATTGGCAAGCTGCAAATGCATTGTAATGGGCCTGTAGGTCAATGACATCAGATATGATATATGCCATTCATAATGCCACTGCTAATCATATGCATCATTGTATTCTCACAGTTATTTTAAACATGCACTATAGCAAAATGAAGCTAACTGTTCCTGTATTCACATATAAGTATTAGTTTTTCTGTTTTAGAGTCAGAGATCTTTATTCTAAATCATGGCTTCTTACACTTTTTAAATTCACGACCCCATTTATAATTGTGATTTTTTTCGCGACCCTAAAAAAAATATAAAATAAAGATATATACAAATTTGCAAAAACAATAATGGTGTACTATCACAGTTCATTCTTGTGTTACAATGGAACAGGGACAACTGAATACACTGAAAAGCAACAACACTACACTAGTTCACACTACAATCAGTGTTGTTGAATCATTGTCTCGCTGCACCAGAAGTGACACAAAGCGCAACTCACAAAACCTATGACACAAAGCATGCCATTTTCAAACTCTCACAAATTATTTTCAATATTTTGCATTAAAATCTCATGACCCCAAATGGGGTCGCAACCCATAGTTTAAGAAGCCCTGTTCTAAATCAATGGTGTCAAACACACAGCCATATGCGGCTCTGGAGACTTTGTAATGAGAGTCCCATGGCCCTGAACTTGATGATGTTTTTTAATATGAATGTTAGTAACATCATCATCATAAAAAAGTATACCCAATATTGATAAAATTGTTTCTGCCAGATGATGCCAAGTTTCTAGTAAAAAATAAAAATTTTTTAAATTTCTCTAATCTTAAATTTTTTGTAGCATTTGATGATAATACATAGAAATAATATACTTTTTACATTTTTGTAAATTTATTAAAGAAGAAATAAATGTAAAATTCAAATGAGTTATTTTTGAATACATATAAAAAAACCTTTTTTTTTTGTCTGTGGCCCAAAGACTCCAAAAAACTATTTGGTGGCCCATGATCTTTTATGAGTTTGACACCACTGTTCTAAATCTTAAAATCATACTTTTCCATTATCCTTGAGCTCAGGAGAAATAGAAAAATTTATGTATTGCCTTGGAACTACTGTGTGATTTATACATGCTTTTTTGAAAGAATTTGTTTATTTTACTGTAAACATTATAGTGGGTGTATTAATTAATGCATCCATATGCAATGCTGAAAAAAAATCTCTTTTGCATCTGCAAAATGTGAAAATAAACACCCTGTGTATATTCATTATATATATTGTGATCATATACAGTTAGGATATCTCATCATTTTCTCATTTTATGAATGAGTTTACAAAAATTCTAATATTTCAATAAAAGCAATATAAGTTATAGAATAGCAGTTACAGATCCATTTTTTAAAATTAATTTCAGTTCTCCCTCATTCAACACAGCAATTTTAAAAAATTAACAAACTCCCACAATGTAAATCATATTTTAGATATAAATAAATAATTATTTTGCTAGTCCTTAAATGAAACGTTCAATTTACAAATAAAATTCTCTAAATTACTGTAGTTATTATTTAAATCAACAGTTTTCAACATATTATATTTACTCTAATTAAATTTTTTGGAAAAATTGACAAGCTGTGTAATTTTGTGATTAAATCTGTGAGGAAGTACTATGTCACTTCTATTTGCACTTCTAGGGAGCTTTAGTGCTAAAAATGATAATCTTAAGCAATAGTTAGAGGAACAAAAGTTAGAAGGATAGTTATTTTTTATAAAAATGTGTTATCAGTTATATATATATATATCAGTCTAAAGGCCCAATGCAAGCATCAGAGCATGCGTGCGATGTCATTCCGTGGTATAAATAATAAATTCATAAATTAATAAATTCCTATTACAAATAAAAATAATAATATACTGAATTATACAAGATAAATATAAAAGAATTTATATTGTTAATTTAACTAATACCTAGGGGTGCCCCTAGTGGCTGTTTTTGGCATACCATGACAAAAACCAGTTTTTCGATTTTATATAGTAGTAGATCATTAGTAATTTTTCAGAATTTATCATCTGTATTTTTATCATCTTAACTATTCTCTTAATTCCAAATAATTTAGATTGACGTTTTTAATCTATTCCTTGCAACATAGCCATTTAGTTTATAGCTCTTCACTTCACAAAAAATTTTGTATTTAATTTTTATTACATAGAATATTTCTTACTAATACATACAAATTTTTCTATATAGTAGACACAACCAAAATTTACTTCCTAAATAAAATTTTTTTTATAACAATAATTTCAAAGTAGAATGAAACTAAATATTATATCTCTGTGAATAAAACAGATTGTCTTTATAATTTAAAAAATATTAAATTATATGCCAAATAAAAGCAAGTATGCAAAACATTATATAAGGCACATTGAAACATCTGATTGAATACTTAATAGTTTAGTCTAAAAATCTAACGAAGAATGATTGAAATAACTGTTTTTACATGTTTGTGATTAAGAATACATTGAATCACTAATTTATTGTCTAGAACTTTCCTATTCTAATATTTTTCATTTAATCCTTAAAATCCATAAAATCAATTATCAAAAATTTTCAAATTTATGTTAAATAAATTTTGATAATTGATTTTAACAAGATCCAAACAGAAAACATCTGAGAAGTAAAAAGGTTGTGCCAAGTAAAAAATTATAAAAATTTGAATGACAGTTCAATTTTTTTTTCTTAGGAGGTTTTTTTGTAAAGGTAAGCTTGGCACTTCAAAGTGAAATGTAAATAACATTTATACAGGTAAAAATCTTCTGGACACTGCTATAAAATGCCAAGCTTATCTTTATCAAAGAAAAACTCTTAAGGAAAAAAATTTGATTGTTAATTTTTTACTAAGTGCAACTTTTTTACATCTCAGATATTTATGTTTGGATATCAATTGTTTTTTGGTTAATGAAAGCATTCAGTCGGCAGCTGTTGACCAAACACTTTCAGTATGACATTAGTAAAATTATTATATAAGGTTTTAGTTTGCATAAATTTAAGCTTTTAATATTCTGGATAACATTTTGAATGAAAATCATTTGTCTTGATGTAATTTTATCCTTACAAGTGTAAAATTAAGTGATAAAAGTACAGTAGAACCTCGATTATCCGACTCAATTGGGGACTGGGGTTGGTCGGATAATTGAAAAGTCGGATAACCGAAAAGTATGAAAAAATCCATTATTAGTGTAGTATATTATTATATCCCATGTAATTAGTATATTAGTATATC
>NW_019386955.1:0-5942 GCF_000671375.1 Centruroides sculpturatus | reverse complement strand
AGTATATTATTATATCCCATGTAATTAGTATATTAGTATATCGCTATTAACCTACTTCGCGTTGAATTTTCATCGATGTTAAGCCTAACAAAAATTTTTTAAAATAATAATCGTCGCTATTGTATCGTTAAAAATTAGAAAATTAAGCCTCGTTTAAATACTGGTTTCCTTTCATGGTCGAATGAGTGTTGCCAGCTAAAACACGTAAAAATAATATTAAAGTAGCCAAGACATAGCCAAATATTGTAGCACCACATCACTAGCAGACATTTGAAATTTGCTGACTAGGACGGTCGGTTAACCGAGGTGTCGGATAATCGAGGCTCTACTGTAAAAACTCTAAGGGAGACCCCATGAACTTTGACCTATTGGCCTGTAAGTTTCACAAGCACCTCACTGATAACAAGAAAGGCTTAAGTTTAAATTTTGAGCTTTCTAGACCAAGTAGTTTTTCTCTAAAAGCTGGACAAAGAAAAGAAGAAGAAAAAAATACAGCTTTTTTGGTGATTTTTGCACTTTAATTGCTTATAATTTGGAACTCTTTTATAGAAAAATCTGAAATTTTGCACACTTCCTAAGAAAACAGATATCTTTCAAACAAGATTTTCAGACTTACTATAGGCATTTGAGATAAAGAAACTGAGTCCTGAAAATCAGAAACTCTGATTCCTGTGTGTGTGTATATACACACACAGTCAGTGAATTCTTAATTAATTTGTATTAAATGTCTTAAATTATAGTTAAAATTAATAATTGAAGATCAAGACTTTACCTTCAAGAGTAAGGGTATCCACATCTTTAGTTTCAGTATCTTTATTTTCATTAGTAATATCATCATCTGCATTTCTCATTTCAACATCATTTGAATGTTCTGTGACCATCTTGAAAAATTAAATTACTAGAAATAAATGATTTTATTTTGTTTAATATTGTGCATGGACAGACTTTAAATAATATCAATTATGTATTAGTTATAAATGAATTTATAATTTGTAGATTAATAAAATAAAAATGATTACTAGAAATAAAATAATAAACTCTAATAAAAAGAGAAAAATAATATAACTCAGACACAGTCTGTGCTTATTCCAGCAGGTATGTTTATTGGAAATAAACATACCTGCCAAAGGTATAGAATATTCCGTTTAAAATTTCTCGATTAATTAATTGCATTCAATTTACGGAAAAGTATAATTTTTGACAAAGGTCTCTGAAAGTGTCCGAAAATATTCATTTTTCTACTAAAAATGCCTCCTGGAATAATAGAATAACAACTTTTGAATTTAAATACATATAGACATACAAAATTCATTTAACTGAAAATAAAAATTAATTAAGCTGAAAAGTACCAAGTGTTAAATTTTATTTTATATTTTCTATTCATATAATAACTAGATAATGTCCGATATATTAATTCACCTAACTTCTATCATTAATTAGTAAAACAATAGTTTTGTTTTAATTGATAATATTGATCAATGCAAATTAACAGTATTATTTTAACACAAAATTTTAAAATAATTTAATGATACATTAATTGTTTATTGTAAATATTTATTTCCTGTTTAATAAATAAGTAACTATAAATACATAACTGTTTGTAAAAATTGCAAACTCTCGAAGGAGGGTGGAATTACATGCAATTTGCAGTTTAAGTAGAACAAGGTGGGACATGCAAATACAATCGAACTTCCCTATTACAAACTTCTATATAGTGAATTTCTTTGTATAATAAATTTTTGCATTGTGCACTGCTCTTTCAGCCAAAAATGCATGTAAAATTGCTTATAAATAATGAAGTTAAATTTCTATATAACAAATTTTTTTAATTTGTAAGGACCATCAATCATTAAAAGTTGATTATTCCATCTATGTTGAATTCAAATTTAAGTTCAATTTCAGGTATCAATCTGTAAACCCTTTGTAAAACCATGGCTCAGATGTGAAAAATAATGGTCATTAGTTTTAAAACCATCATGTAATCTGCTCCCATGTTGCTATCGACTGTTAAGAAGGGGGTAAGAGATTAGGTCCAAATGGCTTTATTGACAGTTGAATGATTGAATGAAGGAGGAGGAGGAGGAAAGGTAATAAATTTTGAGGTTAGTGAGATTTTATTTTATTTAATAAGTTGTCCAGTTAGAATTTGAAGAACTGTTAGTATAGTATTTAATTAAGCATTACTAAAAAAATGTGTATTATAAGAAGTTGCTCAAGACTCAAAAGAGACATTGTAGCAAAGTTTGGAGTAGTTTATCAATCATAACAATTGCAAATCAATTTTGAAATTAGCCAATGACGACCTACAGGAAAACATATTAAAATCTGCATTTATGTCTATATAGATGAAGCAGTTTTAATGCTTTTAATAAGTGTGAAGCATATTATGAAGAAAACATTTTTTAATTAAATAGACACCCACAATTGCTGTAAATCATCGGGATATAATTTGGAAATATTAATTATGAATTACAAATAAATTTGGCACTAGAGGAAAGCGGTCGGCGCCATCTTGTATTAAATTTAATAATTATAATAATTGGAAGAAAAAAATCAGCCCAATTATTTACTGCAATCACGGGTGTCTATTTGCTAAGCATCGGGTTTCGGTAGATGTTTATATCTGCATTTTTTAATTGTTCTGTGCAAAAAATTAAAAATTTTTTTAATGAAAATGTAGTTAAACTAAGTTGTAAGTATTTAACACACAAATGTAACCTTACTTAAAATTAAAACTATGTTTATATTATATTATTACTGTATATTATTTTTATATTAATTTAACTTACATAAAATAACAAAAAAATTATGTTAAAATGATACTTTATTTACCAAAAAGTGTAATTTCTGTATAATGAAATTTCCCTATAGCAAAATTTTTTTCAAAATTTAGCATCTGAACTGCAAGTGCTACATAAGGGATGTTTTAGAAGCTGTAGTAGTGTCTAAGGCTGGAAAATCGAGACTTTTTTTTTTACTCCAGATTGATATTTTCAGCTTGCTGATTCCAACACTGACTCCTTAGTATTTATTTATATTATCCACCATTTCATCACTGACTTAATTGCGATCATAATGTACTAACTAGCAATGGAATGGTAATCTAATGATAATTCAAATTCTTGGCCGAATTTATATTTCTTTCAAAAAAAGCCTTTATGTTCTTAAAAACATTCCACCTGGTAACTGTTATAGCATCTGAAGAACTCAGGAGGAGTTGGAAAATGTTTGTGATAGTGTTTGTTTTTATTATTTCATACCAGTCATTGGTTCTATGTATGTTGTCTAATAATAACTAGAGAATTGTAGCTAGTCATGTTATTTGGATATGCAGGTGGCAGGTTTGTTGCTTGTAGGTTTGTACCTAACAATACAGAGATTGGGAAGTTTATATGAAAGGTGCAGATGAAAGATGGTTTCTGGTATCAATGGGATTGTTAGCTGGTGAAGGAGTAATACCTTTAATAAATATAAATTACAACATTTTTACAAAGGTAAAAAACTTTGTTTCTGTCAATCTTTCTGCTGTTTCGTTTCTACACCATCAGTGATCCTTAAGACAATTCACATAAGTTTCGGAGATGACCTTCCTTTTAAGGCCACTGCCTCCACAAAAAGATGCAAAGTTAGGCAAAGCATCCTCTGGTGTTCATTTACCTTTGTAAAAATGTAGTAATTTATATTTATAAAATGTAATTAACGCCGGCCATGGTCTTTTTACTATTTTTTATTTAAAAGAGTAATACCTTATAAGTTTAGAGTTTCAGATATAACAGTGAGGAAAGGCACAGACTTTGCAGACACAGATGATTCCACATATACGTTTGGTATTGGTATGTCTTGAGAATTGATATTGGTATGGTTTAGAACAGTTCTGTGCACAGGTTATTCCTGTATGATGGATAAGGTCAAGCAGATGTAGTCTTGATGGACTTGTAGATCCATATACTACACTTCGATAGTCTAGTTTTGCCAGTAAAAGTGACTGGTAGATTTACTGCATAGTTTACTGGTTAGTTCCCCAAGGGGTATTGTATAGGATTTTCAATATGCAGCAGACACTCCCACACCCAGACTGATCAAATGCAACCAAAAATTTTTGAAAATATTGTACACTACTCTGAAACTTAACTTTCCATAGTGCATTGTACACATTATTTATTTTTATTTTAAATTAAAATTGCCTTGAAATTTCTAGAAGAGCAAAATGCATCAACAACCACTGATTTGATAATGATGAGGAATTGGCGTGATGTGGCAGCTTGTCAGTGAATCAAAAACAAAACAATTAACAATTGAAAGTATTATGTTAAAGTTAAAAATAAATGTCAAAGTCAAAATAAATATGTTTTATACATACAGTAAGCATATACATAACAATCTGATTCAAAAATTATCACACTCCCTTATCTGAATTTTTCTAATATCCAATCACTCCCACCCAGAGGTGCCAGTACACTGGGGCACTTAGAGAACATGTCCCTTTGTTGTCAAATTGCCCTTTTCTTAATCTCTAAGAGAGCTTTAAGATTTAATTTTATTTACTCATTTTTATCAGAAAAAACCTTCTGATGGCAAAATTAAAATAAAAATATCTGTTATTAACTGAAAATTTGTTCCAGAGGTCATGATTGTTTGGTCAAGTACAGAGGTGCCACTGTATTTGATACATGCAACATCAAGGGATACCTGAATATATACAGGTACACACATGTAGTATGCCCTTTCTTATAGCTTTTTTATAGTCTGTGGGCACCATTGCTCCCACCCATATTAGTTTGGATATGGAGGAACCTACTGTATTCATTGCATATGTACAGTACATAAGCCCTTTAGGTAGTTAATATGAAGTTTAAATGTAAGGGACTTCTCAAAGATTATTCTCAAGAATTTGGTTTCTGTTTGGACTGTTATTTGGGTATCTCTGAGTTGGATAATCAGATCATGATGTAGTACTTGAATTCTACAAAAATAGACAAATAATTTTTGTTGTTAAGAAAGTAAAATCATTTGACTTTGCCAGGATCCTAATTTATTTATTGTCAGTAGTAGACATCATTTGACTCTGATGATATCTGCTGCTGCACAATGTATCTAAGTCATTGACATACATTGATCCTTCTATATTAAACATTTGTTTTGATAATTTACTGATTCATAAAATAAACATCAGTGGTACGGTAGTACTTCTTGTTCCTGTTGGAATGCATCTGATAGTGTATTTCCAATTTAGATTTGAAAGAACTGATTTGCAAGGAATCTCTCAATAGATGCTGATAGGTTTCCCCTTAGACCAGGGATCACCAAACTTTTTTCACAGCAGGCCAGATAACCGAGAGAATGACAAGCGCAGGCCATATAACCATTTTGTTCAGTGCAGCACTGAATACACAATAAATAAAAACAATCAACATATTTACCAATACACAAACATAATCGCTGCAGCAAGCTCACAATCACTTCCCTTAGAAACTTCATTGCAGATATTTACAAAAAGCACTCTGATATCCAAAGTCTCAAAATGTTGCCAAATTGTTTATTTCACTGATTTATCTAAAAATTATACAGTAGTATCTCAGGATATGAATGCTTCAGCATACAAAATTTTCAGGATACGACATGAAATTCAAACATATTTTTTGCTCCACAGTACAAACAAAAACTCACCATACAATGTTACATTAGCTTGCAGCGCCACTGCCATGATCACGTGTTCCTCCTGTTCATCGGTCTCATTCCACATGTTTGTTTCATCGTGGAATGATCTCGCTCAATAAAGGAAATCTTGAGTTGTTATCAGAAAGTGACTGATTTTATTGAAAAGAAATATCCTGAAAAGGTTCACACTGGCCGTATTGCTGCTAAGTTTAATGACATTTGCCTAAGTCATTTTAGAAACATTTTAAAAAGTAGGCAAAGCCAAACCTCTTTGGATAGATATT
>NW_019386954.1:0-16855 GCF_000671375.1 Centruroides sculpturatus | reverse complement strand
CATTTATCGAGAGCCACAAATAATCCTTCAAAGAGCCGCATGTGGCTCGCGAGCCGCAGGTTGACCACCCCTGCTCTATATTATATTTTAAATACAATTACGATATGTCTTTTGGCAAGGATATCATATCACTTAATAAATCCTGTGCATTTGTCGAAAATTTCTGAAATTTTGCAATGTTTGTGTATTAGGGAGATTGAGGATACTAAACTTTGGTTCTTAAAGGTCGAAGTGGTGAGGAGATGAAGGTGATTGTGTGTCATATCTCGAGTAGGGATAAACTTAACGATGATTTTACTCGTTATTACAGTTTTTTATAAAACCCATCCCTACCCTGAAATTTAAGCTTTTTGCTATTTTATAATAATTAAAAATAACAATAAAATATCATAACAGATGACGCCACAAACGCAGCTTTAAATGTTGCCGCGAAAGTTAAGCAACTCATTGCGGGATTTTTAAAAAGGAAAATGATTTTTCTCTTATTTTTAAATAGTTAGCTTATAACTTTTTTTTCATTTGGTAGCAATAATATCTATTGAACATGGAATTAAATTGAAATATAGGTAGTTTAATTTTAAAAATAATGAAAATATCATATTCTTTTTAAAATTGAATAGTAATAATAAAGAAATAATATTGAATAATAGATGTAAAAATACATGTGAACGTTAAATATAATAATTAAAATATGATGATAATTAATTTAAATTCACGATTTATTGATTGTATCTAGTACGACAAAAGAATCTAAAGTGAACTGAATTATCTTATAATTAAATTCAAAGGTAAAGGAAAATGTGTTATTCAGTCTGAAAATGACATTGAGAATAGCAAGTTGTAATATAAATGACTACCTCTTACATGATAATCTAATAAGTAAGCGTTGGATTGCATGCATGTATTGAAAGTGTAATTTATTAATCAATGACAATATCATCTGGAAGAGAATTTTCTACTTATAAAAATATATATTAGAAATCAATTTTATGATGCTATATTACATACAAAAATTATGATATACTTATTTCAAATACAGATACATTTAACACGAATAATGTGCTATACAAAACAAAGCACTAATACAAAACATGGAGTTAGGTTCCAATAGTTAACAAAAGTATACTATTCTTTTTAGTTACTAAGAGAAATTTGTTGATTAAAGCAATCAATACTTTATTTCTAATCAATAATTAACTAACAAGCACAATTAAATATACTTTTCATATTAATTTTAGTTAAACGAGGGCGTTTTCTTTTCTCAAAGTATCATCATTTTCTAAGCTTTTTTGTTGATCTTAATCAGAAATATCAGCAACTTCTACATTTTTTATACTTATTATAATTTTTATAGATGACAAAATAATGTTATTAATCGGTAATTTGTTCTAGCGGGTCGTGTTTATTCAGTCGAGGACCGAGCGATTTTTTCTTCAGAATTTGTGTTCGAATACCGAATTGTTCGAGTACCGAGATACCGCCGAATTTGGTCTGTCATTTTAACGAATGATTACTTACCTACGGTTAAAAAAAATGTAATACCACATACCTAAAAATGTTTAAATAAACTTTACTAAATACGAAGATTTTAATCTATAAAAACAAAACACGGTGACAGTCTTAAAGGCTGAAGTCTGAAAGCAACTACAATGACACCTGGTTGATAAGAAAGCTAGGACAAACAAGAAAATATTCTATTATCAGTTTTCATTAAAGTAAACCCGACGAAAGGCAAAATTGAAAATTTCAATATTCTAAAATCCGTGAGACAACACGCGTAGGTAACCTGAATGAATAAAATTCGAATAGCGAAGTTTACACTTAGAAATTGTGAAATTTTGTACGTAGGATTTCCCAAACCGTGTTAGAGCGAAACCAAAAGTCGTTTTGTACGGAGGATATGCGCAAGTTTTAAACCGTGTTGTACAAAGAATTGTTGTACTGTATTTGACAATTTTAACACTATTTAAAAAATGAAAATGTTGAAACAGAAAATGTTCAATATTACTTAATTGTTTAAATTAATTCATTTAATATATAAAACATATTCATAAATTAGAAGAAACAATAATTGTTTTCAATAATTTTAAATATCTCAAGTACACAATATTTTTAACGACATAGTGCACCTTTTATTGGTTACGCATCCAATACGCAAAAACGTTAAGATATTCCAGGGCAACGGCACAATTATAAAAATATATTAATTGATAAAATGGTGAGGAAGATAATAATATATTAATAAAATGGTCAGGACGATAATATTATACTATATAAAATAATCCACTAAATTAGAAAAAGCGTATATTATTTGTGTTTTACTAAGATACCTGTGCCATTTTTATTCATTTTTGAAACATCTCACAAAAACTACTATGCTTGCAAACTTACGTAACATGTATAAAATGACAACAAAAATACATAAAATTCGAAAAATCATTTTCAGTGCAAATTTTCAACGCGTCAAAAGTGTCTCACAACATTAAAAATAGCGAGGCAAGTTGGGTAAAAATACTATAATTTAGTTGTCAAATGCGAATAATATCGAACCCTGGGTATAACTTAATGGAGTCTTTCTATATACAGTATAGTAGTAGCTAGTTATATTTTAAATAGATATTATAAACTAGAAATGTTCTTTGTCTTTTAGAATATTATGAAGGATTTAGTACTTTTAAAATTTAGATACTTTCCGATAATACTGTAGATTATGTTCTTTTTACGTATCATTAAATAAGAGATTTTCATGCATAAAATAGAAGACATTTAGATTGTATCATGATAAATTTAGAACTACAAAAACAAAATTTTGAAAATCTGCAGCAATTTTTACTATATTTTATCTTGAATGCTTTTCAAATTTATTTAAGAGATTCTCAGTAATTGTAATAATCAATTTTATTAAATTAGAAGCAGGAATTAGTATNATTCAGCAAGATGAAACAAATCACTTTGCAGAGAAAAAGAATCACTATTATCTTAACATTATTGGTAAATGTGAAGCATTATAAACACAGACACAATGATAATCATCAAAAAATGGTTTCAAAGTAAGTTTTAAAAATAATTTTCAAAAATAAATAAATAAATAAATAAAGGCTATCAAAGGCTCTTTCATTATTTTCCCAGTACTCAAACAGGAGAGGGACTAGGAAGAAAGTTCCGATAACTTTCAATTATAATTTCTAAAACTTAGGAAAAAAGACAAAAGCTTTATGTTTGGGGATAGAGCTGGGTATTTAAAAATTTGTAAATGCCAATTATGAATAAAATCTAACCCACTAGAGATATGACCCCTTACCTTCTCTGATATATAAAATTACTCCTACCAGATTTCAAAATTTTTGGTCCATGAGATCCTGAGATATAAAGTAAAATATAAACCACAACACACACACACACACACAACTTGTATACAAAATTACATACAGAATTATGTTTTCTATTTTTAATAATTTTGGAATTAAGAGGTCTTAAAATAACAAGAAATGCAAAACATCCGAAAGGGTCAAAATTTGATTGGTTACAATACTTTCCTTCTGTTACTTTAACAGCCTGGAAAGTAATATAAATTGTATTTAACACGATTTCCAAATTATGAAATAAAACCAAATCTAATCATTCGAATACCTTAATTCTATTGTTATCAGTTATTAACATAAATAAAAGTTTACATCTAAAAACGAGGATAGAAATATAAAATGTAACACAAAAGTTAACAGGAAAAATTGATTCGCAAGTTATACGTGAATTTTAAGAAGAGTCTATGAATGAATAGAACTTTGTGGAAAAGAATACTTAATGTTACAGGATATATTTGCAAGCCTAGAATAGCAAAGATAGTCACTAAATCAAATTTGAGAGAATTTCTACATTTAGATTGATATGGAGAAATTTAATACGCTTTTCTATATAATTCAGATATTTTTATTAAATCTATATAATATGCAAATTGTTAAAAAATGTTAGTAAAATTTATTAATTTAGTTTCTTTTCTCATATTGTTACAGTATAGGCACATTCTCCAATTTTGAAGTAGGCATTATTAAATTGGTACGCAAATTATTGTAAAATTAGTACGATTAAGATAATTAAGTACAGTAAATACAGCTTAAAGTTGAATTTAAAAGTTTAGATAATTTATTTACAATGAATTTTTTCTAAATCGTATAAATTACAGCGTTAAAGCAAATAAAATTCAACAATAGTCTATAATGAAAATGAAATTAAAAGCTGAAAATGCTATTTGCCTTCATAATGTTCGTATTAATTTCCTAATTATAAAAGCCAACAACGTGTTGCATAACTTTCCCGGAATAAAGTAAAAATTGTGTGTGGCGTTATCTGTTAGGAGAATTATTTTAAAATCTTTTTATATTATTAATTATTATAAATTGTCAAAAGCTTAATTTTCAAGTAGGGATATAGAAAAAAATTATAAAAGCTAATAATGAGTAAAATCTTTATTAAATCCGACCCACTCGATATAATCCCCTCTATCTCCTGACCTCTTGACTATTGTGAGGATAGTAGGCTCGATTTTGCGTTAATTTAAGGAAATTCTTAAGCCTATTTCTCGGTCACAATCGTTAAGAAAACAAATTGAATATCACTTTTACTATCAACAATTGTTCGAGAATAATAATAATCGAGTTAATTAATTTAACTCGATTTTAAATTAAACAAACGGTTGCTAAAGGAGGAGGGTCGAACAAGTAGATAGAAGAAATCATACAAGTTTCGAGCCTAATATGGTCATGACAACTTCATTTAAGGGACATCTTTACGTCATCGGTAGACATCTCTGATTTCAACCTTCGTCTCCGACAATAGACGATCACTTGATGGGTTTTCTCAGGCCAAACCGAATATAAGGAGGAAGCACCCGCACTTCGAGGCGTTCGTCCCAGGGTAACTTCTCTCGAAAAAGAAGATCCACTCGCCATAGTCGGCGGGCACGACAAAGGAAGCAACGAGGACAAGGATCGCCCGCCCTAACGACAACGCCACATATTCCTCCACCGATACAGAGGATCACACTCTCTAAGAGGTACTTTTGTTAGCTCAGGTGTAAACTCTCTCCCGATCTACATAGCTCTAAGTAGAATCGGTAGCGGTAGAATCGCACACAAGCGACGTCTTCCGTCATTTAAGAGTTTGTAGCTTTCGTGGTATATGCTGTGGTTCTTTGTACGCGTAGTATTTCGTTGTGTTTTTAGCCGCTTCTTATAATCTTAGATTTAGATTTTATATTAAACTTTTGTAGTATTTGTTAAACTGGCTGCCTGTCTTACTCGGACTCCGGACTTATTCACTGCTCTCCCCATTCGATAAATAGCCCTTAAGTTTCTGAACTCGGTGAACCGAATAGATCGGAGTAATCGCGAGTTAAAACGCGACTTTGAACTATCCTAACTGGTGTTAGCTCATGACAGGGGACAGTAAACTCCTGATTTCCTTGTCTCTAAACATAAAACTATCCAGTGACCAAAAGAGCGGGTTTCGCCAACCCGACGATGCTCAAGGGTTATGGACCCCCTCCCCTACCCGCAGCTTATCGCACGCTATTAATCACCAAATTTAATTGCATCAATAGGTACATTGATGCAATTAAATTAATTAACACACAAAACTAGCCGAAAATTTTTTGACAAAAGACACAGGAGTTATTAAAGTTCTAAGTGGATGAACAAAATTGTGCCCCCACACGCAAATATTAACATCCATACATAGCAAAAACACAAACTTTTCATTTATGGACGCTTCAAGATTTCCAGTCCAAAATTTAAATGATACTACTTTATTTTTCTGTATAACGTATTATACATTGTTTATTATTAATTTCATTATAATACAACTTATATTCACAAAAGTACAGTTGGCAATAGTTAACTACTAATGTAATTAAACTACATAGTTAACTACTTTTTTAGTTTCACCTATTGATACATAACTATTGTTCCTTTTAATTAACTACTGTATAATGTTGCCTTGGCGTAATCTATTGTATTAAACATAGAGAACATGTCTGAGTTTTGTGAAGATTAGCTCAATGTTTTTACTGATTTTTGAGCAATTGTAGTGTTATATACTTTTTCATTTCCAATTGATAAAAGTTGAATTTAAACAAAAATAATCAATCGGGTATCGCTACATTACGCTTCGCATATGTATAAGAAAATACATGGCTTGTCACTTAGGTACACGGTTTTCTTCACCTGTATTACATTTAAATAGAGGCAGATTTCTCATAGAAGTTCTCCCTAAAGACACTCTCCCCTTGGCATATCGCCTAAGTGTCGCGTTGCCTTAGGATGCGACTATGCAGACGCAAGCGAGAATATCTCGCGAGAAGAGGTGATGACTTTTCACGCCCTCTGTTTGTCGCTCTCGTTTATTACGACCATACAGACGCAAGCGAAAAACAGAGAGATTGAAACGTCATCACCTCTTCTCGCCACATATTCTCGCTCGCTAGTGTCTGCATAGTCACACCCTAAATCCAGGGGTGGCGAACCTTTTTTGAGTCCGTGTGCCATATAGTAAGCATACCTGAGTTTAAAGATGTTTATGCTTGTCAAAGTTTTAGATCTCGAATAACGACATTTAAATAAATTAAACGAATACGCTTTACTTAGAATAAATGTAAAAAAGCTGATTGAAAAAGGATTGGATGTTAAATCAAAATCGTATGATACGTTACGTGCCAGATAAATTCTTCTTACGTGATACTTTGGGCACTCGTGCCATAGGTTCGCCACCTCTGCCTTAATCCATCAATCCAATCCAATCCTAAATTAATTGTCTTTACGTGATTACTAGCATGTAAAGAATAATTTTTAAAATACAACACTACCCTCACAAGTAGTGCTAAGTGTAAGTAACATGTTTCCCTTGTTGGGACAAATTATAGCACGTAGACAATGCAAAATGTCAGATGAAAAATTTGAAACATTTTTATTCTAAAACATCAGTTAAGGAATAAACAAGTGTTAAATAAAAAGAAAGAAATATAAACAGACTGTTGTTTTAATCCAGTCTAAAGTTTTTTTTTTCTATTTCTGAATAATTTGAATCTAGTTCCAACTACTTTTATGAAAACAAAGTAACCACATAGTTAATTACTACTAAAATAATACTGCTTTTTACACTAGTTAAATACTGTTTGAAATTAACTACTTTTTATGTAATTAGAGTCATCATTAAAAAAGTGGAAAACTGATATATAAAAGAGTTTTCCAATCTTTATTAATTAAATAACGAAAGCTTTTATAATAATCCTCAAAAATCGTTATTAAAATTTCAGCTAAAGATATCAAAAGCATTAATTGTTATGAAAATTATTTAACTTATATATATTTTCTGCCATGGTCGGATGTCCAAGCGGTTAAGGGAACCTGGAACGAATCAGGATTTGAGTATAAACATAAGATTTTTTTCCGGTATAGTCCCTGTTCAGGACAGACGAGCCTAGGGTATGGTGACCATACCATCGTACCCTAGGTGATGCACAATGGGGCATCCGAGTAATGGCCCAGATGTTGACTTAGTTGAACCTATGATGAGCATAATAAAAGTGCCCATAGGGCAGAGAGAATCAAAATACAAAAATTTTTCTGTAGAAGTTTCTAAAACCAAAATAAAATTTACAGTTGTTCAAGTTGCGAAAAACTCTCAAATTTAATTTCATATTTCAGTGGGATTTTTCCACAAAATTTCATTTAACCTTTAGACAAATAATTCGTTAACTATGAATAACTAGTACCAGCGATCTAATGTGTAAAGTAGACAAATTAAATAAGTATTCACTTCAAAGCAAATCGTAATAAATTAGAATAATATTAATAATAAAAATTAATTTAAAAATTAAATGCTTACAAGTTAGTATTGAATTTTATGTAAATTATTTTTTGGATTAATTTTATTAATTTTTACATTGAAGTTTATACAGTACAAAGTTCTACGTTATATTTATTGTACATTACATCGTGTTTCAGACTAGTGAAACATCCTTGTTCCGCATGATATTAGTTACAAAATTATCATAAATGCATATAGGACTGTACTGTACATTAAAAAAAACAAAAATAAAGAAAAAGAAAACAATAATATCCAATGTTGACTAATTTAAGAGATCAAAATTCAATATTCGTGGTTTAATGGAATAATTCAATCACAAATTTTTAAGAGTCAACTCTTAAAGTTATGTGATTGATTTTCTCCTAATTTTTACACATTTCATTAATTATACACGCTTTGTTTACTCATACTCGAATAAAAGAAATAAAACATTAATTATTTATTTCGTTATTCCATTAAAATTTTAAAGAAATTTATAATTTTTTACGTTTTAAGTTATACTTTTTATGAATATATCATAATCATATTCTTGTCGTAAAATTGTATAAAAAAAAGTTTTAAGTATGAATATGAAAATGTTTTAGTAAAATTCAATTTAAAGTGAAATTATTTTTATAATAAAATTAATTAAAATATGACTATAAATTTACATTATCGTCAAATCTAAAATCTTACATTTTAAAAAGTAAAATTGTGTTTTGATTTTCAATATTTAATTTGACAAGCTCTTAAAATTTACTGAAGAATTTTTATTAACTTAAAATACATAAAAATATATGAAATAATAGAATATATATAAATATATACGTTTTTTTTCTAAAAATATATCAGTATTAAATTAAAAAGGTAGTTTATCAAATGACAAACTCGGTGACTATTAAACTATAGCTGTATAGAAATTTATATAAAAATGAATTTTTTACTAAATTTTTAAAAACTCGTTGATAAAAAAACTGTTTTCTTGAAGAAAATATAAAATTAGACTAATTTGTAAATATTATTCAATTATACAGTTATTTCGCAGTATTAATAATAATGTTAAAATACAAACATCTTTATATGTAACGTTATATTTTGAAAATAAATGTCTTCTAAGCCTGGTTTTATGAAAGTAATAACATATAATAATAAGCAAGTTCTTATAACAAATATCAAATGCACTTATATTTATTAAAAAAATATCTAAAACAACTTATTATTTGATTTTAGTTTATATTTTTAAATCAATATTGTAACTAGTAGCAAATTATATGTATAGAATATATAACTACGGATCTACAATTTTATCATTTTTAATTAATGTTTAAATATTTTATAAATTTGTATTGTGTAAACAAAAAACCAATAACCATCACAAAACAACTTTTGTTTTTATACTTTAACTGTCCAATTTTTTTGTGGATAATGCTATATTGATCACTTTTTATATATTTATTTTATCAGGAGTTTCCATTAAATGAATTAACTAATAATGATATTGTATTTATATGCCATATTATATTTATTTAAAATATTACAACTGTTAGTTTTCTTATTGTAGGAAAAGCATATATTAGTATAAGATTACTATTTGTGTAATTATATTAAATATTGAATATTAAAAATATGAAATAAAAAATAAACATATCAGTAGTAATACTATATTTCCTTTGAAAAGCTGTTGTAAATACAATTTTAAGAAATAGCTTAAGATTGCTTTATAGATTTATATATACTTGATGGTAAGTCAAAACTATTTCAAATTTTTTCTGTAGTTTTAAAGAAAGATTACATTAAATTTTAAAAACTTATGTATATAAATCAAGTGCAAAATAATATAACTGCAATATCATGGTTTAATCAAATTATATTATTATTTATTTAGTAAAGTAAATAATTCTGCATAATTCATGAATTATGTAGGTTTATTATTTCTTTTATATAGTAAAATTGTTGCAATATTTTTTCCAATACAATATTGAAATTGTTGACATAAGTTATCAATTAATAATTAAATGATAATTTCCTTAAATTTATAAACTAAATAAATAATTTTATATTATTTTCACTATGGACAGATAAAATACAAAATTTTCATACAATTTATTTTCTATCGTTTTGTAATAACTTTAATTTGAAAAATGTAAATTCTTTCATATTTATGATAGCAGGAGCATAAAAATATAAAAATTCTTTTAAAATATTCTTTCTCAACAAAATTTCAAAATATTTACATTTGTACTTCCAATGATGCACATTTACTGGAGTGGTAGTTTGTGATTCAATTTTTTGAAATTTTTCTGAAAGAACATAACAATTTACTATATGGATACAAAACTCTAAAGTAGCAGTTTCTTGATATCAAGATGAGAAAAAATTTTTCTCTCTAAATATTTTTATAAGTGTTAGGTGCCTACGCTATTTACGATGCGTTGAAACTATTACGAAAACATTAACTGAAATTTTGGATATTTTCACCAGAATTACAGCATTATATTCTTTCGAAACCGAAAGATACTCGTTTATAAAGCATTATATTATACCGATGAATTTTTATTGCCGTTGTAGATTATTCAGTAAATATTTCCATTAACACTAATATCAGAAAATTGTTCTCTGTTTAATAAAAAAAAATTANTTTTTTTTAATTCACTATTCATAAACTACACAACAGATATTATTTTTTAGTACACCGAAATAAAAGTAAATTCTTCAAAAATAAACACACACACAGAACAGTAGTATCGTTTACAGACGAGCAGATGGCAGAGACGGTAAAAGTATCAACCTACGGCTCTGGAGAACTCGTGATCCAATCCGGGCTAGCAATCTTACAGGAAATTTTCATCGATGGTTTGTCCCGAATACGTCGGGCATCCTTTGATACCCGGTCGTCCTCCATGTAAACCTATAGAATCGAAAAATTTATTTTCTTTTTGAGTATAGAAGAAAATGTGGAGCCCCTCTTACTGCTGACAGGCAGAAACAGACAAAAATGACAAAAAATATCTAGCACGAACCTCCGCACGGAAAAGGTGCATAAGGTTAACCATAAGGCGTATTAACACTTATCGTATGAATCTGTGCATCCTATTCAGTGTTGTGGCAAGTTATTGTGGTACTCTCACACTTTTTGGTGGTAATGATCTTACTGACAAAAGTAATCATCACTTATTAAACTATGGAATTAGTCAATGTGTCTATTTACATTATCCGTGTAATGGTAATCTCCGGAAAGTAAAATGGCTCGTATAATTTAACTCTTGAAACTACGCAGGACTTTCTCAAGTCTCTATGTTCAATGACTGCGTGAGGATTATTGATTTCCAGATTCTCATATTGTGCCGATTCACCTTTCCACAGTATGAAAATTCGTTTTGTCTTCAAAGATGAGCGGTATTTCACGAAACCGTCAACCTCAAACCTCTTCATGCAGAAGTGAAGAGGCACTTCTTTCTTATCAATGCTGAGAACCTGTTTACCTCCAGTCTCTTACACAGGATTCTCCACATTGTTGTGAGACGCGAGTTTTAAGATTGCACATATAGTAGACTTGCAGAGGCTGTTCATGTAGACTTGTTTAACAGGATCCACACATCTTTTAGGTAGCCTTGGATTTCCAGCCAAAGAAAACGCAACCTTCATTCCGGAGTTTCTTATACCACTTCTTGATACTAATGTACATAGTTGGATTCTTCTTCTCTTCTTTTCGGAACTGTCATTACACGCTTACAATAAACATGGTTTTACGTATTCATAGAATACAAAGGATGCCTTCTAACGCTCGCTACATGCCATACTTGTTACTACTGCCTCGTGTTGTCAGTTTCCTTTAGAGAAACTTGAAGAGTTTGTTGTTCTTTTGGTATATGAATTACCAAATCAGTTGCTTAATTTATAAGTTGTGAAGTTTTAAAATAATTCACCAATTTATGTATACAATGTATTTACAACTTTTTTACAATTATGAAACATAAATAATAAGTATGTAATTCTCTACATACTTACAAAAATATACACCGTACACACATAAAATGTACCTAAAAAGTAGTGGTTCAAAAAAAAGAAACTCGATATCAGAAAAATTATTTTTTTATCATACTTTTATTATGCACTGGGATAGATTCACCCACTCCAAAAATTTCGTGACGATTCATCGATTACCAATGCCACCGTTTTTATTTTTCCTCTGGCCCCGTAAGCGTTGCGACCTCTCGCTCTCTTCACTTTTTCCCCATGGGCTTCGACCCCTTATTCCAAACATAGACCATTCATAAAAAAAATTCATAATGATTTATCGATTTCCGATACCCCATTTTTGTCTTTTATTTTTACTTCGTGATAGAAAAATACTCGTGACGATTTTAAGCTGAGTATTTTATAGAATAGATTTGGTATTACAATATTTAAATGCGTTTTAAAGTTTTAAATTGTATGCAAGAAATTAATTTTGTAAAGTAAAAAAAAAAATAAAAATAAAAATTTTTTGAAGAAAGTATCAATAAATACGATCCACAAGGAACTTATTTACACTATATTGTCGTTTCTGGCTTCCAGCTGTCACGATAATACTTTTTCTTTAATAGGACATATCGTGTTAAGAACAAAGTCGATATATATCACTTGAAAATCCCAGTCTTAGGTATTTGTTCCAATCCATGATAAACAATAGGATTTCAAACACTAACATGGAATTAACATTCTTTATCTCTTCCTAAAATAGCAACAATACATCTTAATTGTATTATAATTGTCATTTTATGAAATTTATAAATGAAAATTTATTTTTAATATAAGATTGCATAAATTACACGAAAGCAATAGAAAATTAACAAAATGCTAAAAATTTATATATATTTATTATCATAGGTATAAATTGAATTTTTATTCTTATCAACAGTTTCAGTTTTTTTCTTATATTTAAAGCAATTTTATACAGGACAAATATTTATTCAGAGAAAACTAACAGCGAAGTTCTATTAATAGAGGGGGACTCTAAAGTGGTCGATATCGACCCCTAGAGGTCGATAAGGCACTTTCCGGGTTCGATTGAGAACGGTTCATTAAAAATTATTAGTCCAATGGGTTATGTATATGGCAATTCAGGATGTTGTAAATTTGCACACTGTAAGTAAAGTAACCAGACCAATGAATGACTATTTAAGATGAAGATTTAGTTCAGGATTATTTTGTATGGCTGCTACTTTTCCCTGATTAATGAAATGTAACTTGAATACAGGATTAAAGTATATTGTTTTATGGGAAGATAACGCTACCTAAGAAATATCTAACACAGATACTTTTAGAAAATTCAGAATGATCAGAAATGAAGTCAGAAAAATTCAGCCCCATCAACCCACTGGTGGGAAGCCATATACGGTCATTTACTAGTACGAAATGTCTAAAAATTACTCTTACCCATTCACTGACGTGATTTGGTTATAATTTGATGCATTAACTTACAATTCCAGTGAATGATCATGGTAATCATTCACTGGTAGTTGATCATTTACTAGTCGAATTATTCTAGGTCTTTTCTATGAAAACGGTGGGTGGATTAATACTGTTTCACCAGATATATATATATATATATATATATATTTATTTTATTATTATTAGCGAAAAAAGATTGAGGGTCGATTAAAATATCTAGGATTTCTTGATGAAATGCATCAAATGGACCATAAGATAATTTTTGTCATCTAATTGAAAAGACTTCTTTTAAAAACTGAGTTTATTTAGTACTTATTCAAAAAGTATGCTAAATTAAATTAAATATAAATTATGGTTAATTATACAAAATATTAACAAACAAATTTTCGAAAATTTATATTAAAATAAATAAGATATAGGTAATCACTGATCCGGTAATTTGAATGAATGCAATCCTGCAAAGTTAAATTTATTATTTCAATTTATGACCGTTCTTTAAATATTGTTTTTGAAATAATTAAATGTTTTATGATAACTTTTAAAAATAACTTCAAATTTAAAATTAAATTCCAAAAAATATTTCAAAAAAAAATTTTTGGGAGGATTGTACTTCAAAATGTAATGAAGATTAAGACAAATTGAAATACATCATTTATTTTTGTTAATTTTTCAATTATCTCTTTATATTTATACATCTCTTGTTTGTTCAAATTTATCATATTATTTTAGTTTTAATTTTAATCTTTGCTTTAATTTATGTATAAAATTACATTAGGATTAAATAAAGGAGGCTTGAACTTTATTATTTATAATATAATATGTATATCATGCAATCGAGTTCGTGGTAAACCTGTAAATGTGAAATTTTCTGAGCTTTTAGGACAATTTAATTTTAGAATATAATTTGGTAGATTCACGTCAATGCAATCTCGTAATATTGTATATTGTTTAATTGTTAAGCATCAAACGCGACAATATAATTATATAATGTTTATTCCACATGAAAATTATAATAGTATAAACACTTAAATAATATAGATGAGAAAATCTTAAAAGATTTTTGATGAACTTTCGTAATATTATTAAACCAGCAATTATTTTATTGTGGCGTCGTCATAATGCCGGGCTGAAATTTTTAATCATATTTTTAATTAAAAATATATGTTTTCCGTCTCAAAATAGTAGTGTCCTGTACATCGTGCTTTTCCTGTTAACAATAGACTCGTGGCGGTTATCTATATAATTCTGTCTTCGAGATTAAGAAACGACAGACAGACAGACGACAGTACGAATTTATAGGTTTACATTTATTTCAAATTGCATCCCTATAAAGGAGAAAGTATTATTATAAATCATAAACTTACTTTTATTTTAACTCCTTTTACCCTGTCATCTTCAGTGGGCTATCGTGTGGTAAGAGATGAGGTCCGACATATTCAGTAAGGACTGTCCATAAAAAATTCCTGAATTACTCGCCTGGATGTGTTTAATTCCAAGTCTCCAGACAGGTAGGCTGACGCCTTAACCACATCAGTCATCCAGACGTCCGTAACCTTACAGATATTTTATTATGAATGCATTTCTATATTTAGGTGTTCATTATATTTCAATTCTGTAATATTTAATAAAAATCGTGGTATTTACTATAATTTTATTTAAGTATATTTCAATTTATATATTTTTTTTAACCATTTTCAAACCTTTACTAGCAAAAGTCATTGCTTAATTATTAAAGGTTTTAGAGTAGTTAGTGTATAACTTAACATTAAAAATCTGTTATAATCTCACCGATTTTTAGAGTCAGTTCCATTAAAAGTGTTACTTTAGAATTTACAACATTCATTTTATTTAACTTTTTTATTCTTTTATTAACAATTACTATTTCATAAAAATACGAAAGTTTAATACGTCTACATACATAAATGAACAATAAATATATAATTTATATTCTATGAACAATAAAGAACAATGAGTGGAGTTCTTAGATTTCTCAATTTTACAGCATTAATTATCAAACGATTACTTTGAAAGCATGTATATTATTTAATATGTCCTGTCTTTATATAAATATAAAGTGGACATTCTATAAAATCTAATTAATATATGTGAACTGTTTTTTGAATAAGAACGACTCGGAGAGATAGCACGCATCGTTTCGGATTCATGCTAAAAAGCCGAAACCCAGACACGCAAGTGCAGCCTTTGTAAGAACTTTTTGCAAACGCATTTGCAAATGCAAATAGCAAACTCGCTCGGTTCTATTTGCATATCTACAGTTTGGAGGTTTTGAAACTTGTCTTCAAATTTCCACTGTAATAAACGGATACATCTGGTCTTTTGTATTGTTTATTTTTCACGATGCAACAATAAATAACGATTTTATTAAAAGATAAATATTTATTCTGTGTAAAAGTTTCGTGTTTTGTTGTACTTCTTTTTTTCTCTTTTTCAGCTTCAGATTCTCGCAATTTTATCAGACACGAAAATACAATAGTCAAGTTTTTCATATATAGTGTCTTGTATTAAGTATGATCGAAATAGTTTAATAGGATTTAATTTTGTTTCTTAACTTCTTAAAGCAATCTTTTTCTTTATCTGTAGAAGTAACTGATATATTTTGACTAGATAATTTGAATAAAATAAAGTTATTATAAACGAATACAATTTATGATATATAAAAAATTATTTGCCAATTTATTACATTTTTAAAATTATCTTTAATTAAAAATATATATTTATCAAAAATGCAATTAATGATCTACAGGGTGGTAAAGAAAGTCATTTAACACCCCTGCTACAGAATATAGAATGTACCCAAAATTAATTTGTTCATATCAGAAACACATTAGACCAAGGGGAAACAGATTGGTGTGTGTTACACGCACGAACGCCATATTGAATAAAACTCTAAAATTTTAAATTGGAAGAGAGTCATGTGACACATTATTTAGGGTCAAAATTTCACAAGGAATTGACAGCTGAAAGATTTATTGACCTATCTACAACGGTTAAAGAGTTATTAATGCGTTTCCTTTGTTATTACAAGTTGAAGAACAGACAACACAATGCGCCTAACATAGCAAGAACGCATCGAAATTGTTTTCATAGCAGGGAAGAAAAGTTTCAGGATGATTGCACAGGATTTTAATCAATGTCATCCACATCAAGTGCCTGTGCCACATGTAGCAATTGTCAACTTATTCCATTAATTCAGAGAAACGGGATCGGTCCATGATAAGAAATTTTCGGGCTTGCACAATCACTCTGGAAATTCTCATCCCTTCCATCAGGACAATTTCGATGCGTTCTTCCTGTATTAGGGCATTGTGTTGTCTGTTCTTCAACTTGTAACAACAAAGGAAACACATTAATTAATAATTCTTTAGCCGTTCTGCATAGGTCAATAAATCTTTCAGCAATCAATTCCGTGTGAAATTTTGACTTTAAATAATGTGTCCCATGACCCCCTTTCCATTTAAAATTTCAGAGTTTTATTTCGTATGGCCGCCATCAAGATGGCGGCCGTGCCTGTAACACACATCAATCTGTTTCTTCGTGGTTTAATGTATTCTTGATATGAAAA
>NW_019386953.1:14754-17899 GCF_000671375.1 Centruroides sculpturatus | reverse complement strand
GGATAGTTTTGGGGTGTAGAAGATTGTTTGTTTAGCAAAGATGCGAAACAGGCAGCAAGAGGCACCACTCTCGTTTACCCAATTATAAAAATTTTTTCTACTGTAGTATGAGCTAGTGTTTATTATATATGACAAGGTCTATATAAGAAGGTCAGGACACGCTCCCGTGATTCTATGCGGCAGCGGCCATTTTGGGACTTATCGATAGACTACACTCCACACGTAGTTCCTGCGTGAGTCGACTATTATTACTATATAAGTACTCAAAACTTTAAACAACGGGTTATCGTGTGGCACCAAATTGTAAAAGTAAATCTACAGACGTTTGATTGTTTAGATTTCCCACAAATAAGTGGAGGAAAGCAAAATGTAGCTTAGACATCAACAGATGGTTCATGATGCAGTTCAAAGAGTGTAAAGTTTGTAACAAGTGGTTTAAATGAGTGGATACTCTTCGCATCCATGAATGAACTATACATGGAAATTTATAAATGATATTGGCAATCTAGATAGAAAAGTGAAAAAATTACATTAATTATTTTATCAGATATAAAACAAAACATTTGTTTTAATATGACCATATTGTATTTAAAAATAAAATGATGATTGTATTGACTTATACTCTCAATATTTATTAATAAAAAATTGCAAAAAATTTAGTTTAATGTAAATTTTATTTAAACTGAATTATTAGAATTTTTATTTTAAAAGAAGTGATGGAAATCTAAATATATCTAATTCTTATAATCTAGAGATTTTATAATATGTAATTTTATTTATATTTAATTTTTTTCATTTGCTTAGCAATAATTAGAGGTATTTCTTGTTTGTCAAAGATAACAGGCAAAGTGTATGGTTTTTTTTTGGTACATCACTATCAGTAGAACCTATTTCTTAAGCTTCTAGCTTGAAAGCCTATTTATTTCTGGCAGTTTTTCCTTTAAATGCAATAGTACTCTAAGAGTCATTATATAGTTAACTATTTTAGTACATTTACTCTCTACGATGAATAATTCAACTCTTGAATGATATTGTATTTAAATTACCAACATTCTGTCATTCTGTTTGTGAAGTAGTAATCATTTAAATAAACAAAAGAAACATCTATTCTACATCAGAGTTGAAGCTTTCAACAGTAAAGTAATATTCATATACAAATTCAAATTATTAAATTTCAATGCAATGTTTTCTATTTAACAGTAGTTGGAGGGAAGGAAAATACAACATCCTATTGTAGTTCCATACGAAGCAGCTCATTTCTGGAGTGCCGTATCATTAAAAAACAGTTCTGGATATCTTCTAATTGATTTTTTAATGAAGAAAACAAATTTAATATATATTTCTAAAAAAATGTTTCTTCTTAAATCACTATTTAGTTGAAAACAATACAATATATAAATCATATTGCTATAAAAAAATAAATATCAATTACTTTTTTGGTACTGCCTTATCTAAGTTAGTTTTAAACTTGCTTCACTCCTACTTTTTTTTAAAAAAAAAGTATTAATAAACTAAGGCTTGTTTTTCTCACTTAAAAGAAAAGCTAGGCAGTTCTTGGTATACAATTGCTATTTATCTCTTTCAGTTCTCCGTTATGTTGCAAAGTGAAGAAATATTAAAAGAAGAATGCTGTATTAAGTCAAAACCAAGCATAATGACGGTCACTTATACAAAACATCATGAATTCTGTTTATTTCTAGATCATACACAGATGATCTTACCTATACCCCTGACCATCACCCCTGCATTTTCTAGTGAAGTCGGTAAGTATCGGCAAAGTACACAACGAAAGACTATTTACAGAACTAAAATCTGTCTTTTATAGTATCATTACAGTGGAAACTCCATTTTGAATTTGTGACCACCACGTCCCAGATTCCGGACGTGCTACCCTCCTCTTCGCCGTCCGAGAGCGTCATGTGGCAGGGTCCTTCCTCGCTGGACGTTCAGACCATGGTGTGGGACCTTCCGGTTATGGTATATCCAACTCATCCAGTTCACATAGCTCAGGGCCTCCCCATTAAGTGTGAAAATAGTTTAATTATTACTTAATTGTAAATTTTTAAAATAACCCCTCTTATATTCAATAAAGTTTATTTGTCAATATACAAATTAAAAATGGTTAAAATAATTTAAGAAAAAACTTGTACAAAAAGTTACTCGTGTGCCGTTTAAAATTCCAAAGCTAATCTTATAACTTAGATCTTTGTTTTACTTGGGAATTTGCTAATCACGGTTTGAAGACGAACGCTTCTCACTCGTCGTCGCCTAATAAACGCCTATTGGGATTGAATACTCTGAACAAGTCCTCTTCGAGGACCAGATCCGTGTCAAAGATGATTTCGTCTGCTAGAATTTTTGGCACCTACCAGAAAAGAAGCCAAACTAAACATCATGTGTTTAGAAAAGAAAAAAACAAAATTCAACATGCAGCAGTTTTATTTCAGTATCAAAATAAAGCGGTTATTCTCAAATATATGATAATATCAAATATAGATATATAAATCAGTACAAAAATGTGCTGTGTATGTTTACAAAATACGGGGGTCATAACTATTTTTTCATACGTAAAAAGTCACAGGTACACGATAAGTTCAAAAGACCTTATTTCTCTTGCGTTACCTCCGAAGTCGTGACGTTAGAGGTACTATCCTTGCCGGAGACCTACAAGTCAGGAACAAAATTAAACATGAGCATTTCTTCAATTAAAAAAATTGATAATAAAGGGAAGAGTTAAGTTTTCAAAAAAAGAAAATATTCCAAAGCAGCAAGAAAAGCAGCACATTTCTGTTGAAAATTTTTCAAAGATAAAGTACAGAAACTATTATATAGGAACAGAAAATGTATTTAAGAAAATTTAACTTACCAACCAAGTTAAGGGCTGAGAGCGAAGAATAGTTTCAAAATAACTACCGAATGTTTCTTCGATAAACCTCAAATTCTGTTGTACTTGTTTCAACATAACACTTGTAAGATCGTCCAGGCGGGTTGTCTATTAAATAATATTTAAGAAAAGAAAATTTAAGATGTATTTACAATAAAAAAAAAATTGTAAAAAACAAAAATAAGATAAAATAAATATGTAAATTTTTATTTTAAAAAAATTAACCCTAAGTGACTAGTATTACTAAAAACACTATTAAGG
>NW_019386953.1:0-13853 GCF_000671375.1 Centruroides sculpturatus | reverse complement strand
ATGTGATAAATGATATCAAATGTGGAGAAAAAAGAGTAGACCTAAAATTGTGTATAAATATCAGAAACAATTTGTTGATTAGTTGTAAGAAAATATTTATTACAATGAACTAAATATATTATAAGAGGTTTTATCAAAAATTTGTTTTTATTTTTCAAAAAACCTTTAGGTGATGGGATGTAACAAAAGTTATTTTTAGAATCTGTGATCTTTAAAACATATAATTCAGCAAAAATATTCCATGCAGCTGGAAAAATTTTTTTAGCAGATCTGTGTTTTTTTTTGATTGCTTCATCTCATGCATTTAAATTTTAAATCGACCGATTTTAGATTGCCGCGTGTACCCCTTCACGCAATTTCGCGTACCCCCAGGGGTACGCGTACCACTATTTTGGAACCACTGGTCTATATGGTTCCTCTCAGGGACCACAGATTCCAGTGAGATCTACTTTACGTTAAATCCACAAGGCGCTCTTTGAACAAAAAGTTACAAGAACATGGGTATGATATCGTCAACCAGAGACATACCACCGTCTTAGCAGTCTATGCTACTGATCCTGAAATACAAGCCAACCTTCATACGGCCAAATTGGTAAAATGCCTGATCAAGTTCAACACCTTCCCAACCTGGAAGCGTTAGAAATATACAAAGCAGGCCTGTCTGGCAACTGCATTAATGCAAAGGATGCCGCTAGTACTTCATATGCATGGAGGCAGTGCTATGAAAAAAGTAATGGGAATAACACTAGCTAGTAGATAACATTTCTACACCAGTATTTGCAACTTATTATTTGTGTGTGTGAATGTAAAGATATTTTTATCACTTTATTAACATGTACAGTAAAAAACGTTTTTCAAGATTTAAATATATTGGAATTTAAAAATAATTTATAAACACTGTGTTCGAATTTCCGGTTTCGAATTTATACTGACCATTATCCTGACGAAGACCAAGTTTATGGTCGAAAATGTTCGTTTTGTTTAAATTTGTTCATACTGGGATATTAAAAAGGTTTTTTTGTGTTGATTATTGTAGCTTTTTGAAAGAAATGTGAAATGTTGAAATAAAATAAATAAGTAAATAAATAAAATATTCAATTTTTTGTTATTATAACTATATTCCATTCAAAGAAAATCAACTTTTTCAACAAACCATTGCTTTTGAAACTGAGACAAGTCCATTGGCACTTACCAAAACTGTGATTTTTTTCACCTAACACAGATAGCCATTATTGTATATTAAATTTACATGAAAGAAAAACAAAAAAAATATATAAATTAAGTCTATTACTGCTTACGAATATTTTTAAACTCATTCAAATACAAACTATTAAATATCTAGCAATAACATAAAATGGACTTGCCCCACTTTCAAAATGAACGACTCATATATATATATATTAAAGTTATGTTATTTGTATTTTTAAGAACTCACCAGTACATTGCATACAGTACACATCTTTTTTGTTTCGTATGGTACTAATCGAGGAACGTCGTCGTCATTTGATGAGTAATGCCTAACGCTGAGCTCAAAAGCTTTCTGCCTAATTAGTTCAATATTTTCTTCGTGTCTTCGAGCACTTTCTTCTTGCTATAATTTAAAATTTTTATTGTCACATAAATGTAATGCATTATTTATTTTTAGCTTTATGATAAATTTTCATAATTTATTTAAAAGCCTATAAATTTTATATGGGATTATATAAATAAAAAGCCTAAACTATAATTCATATTTATTAATCAAATAATCAAGCCAAATTCATTATTAAAGCTACATTGTGGCTAATTAAATAAACAAAATATGGAATAATACATACATACATACATACGAGAAAGACATTGGCTGCACATGAAATGTTTAGCAGGCATTAAAGAGGGTAAGGGAAAGGGGATGAGAAGAAGGAAGGAGTGGAAGATAGACAGTAGAGAAATATAGGATCCCTCTGAATGGCATACATATGGCTACAGTACCCTCTATGTTTGATGTTGATGTGTAGTTTTTATGCTGCAAGGCCATAGTCCCCCAAAGGGTCTAAAAGAAAACCTGAGTTTAACAAACACCAATAACTGAGTGCAGCCACAAATAGCTAAGTGTAGAAGTTAGTGCCAAGTGGCTGTTAGTAGGAAGACTTATATCTACTTAATACTATAAAACTAAATGCAAACACAAATCTTAATACTAATTAACAACTAGACAGACAGCACAAAAAGCAAACAAACACAATGACAAACTAGATGAGATAAATGGACTGACAGAGACAATCAGGCAAGACCCCAATTTTGTTTTTTTTTTTTTTTTGGTTTATTATTTTTTTATTTTTTATTTATTTATTTATTACTTTTATTTTGCTTTTTTTAAACATTAACTTACTCATTAACTAAACTAACCTACCATAACCTATGGCAAACCTAACCAGAGGACTAAAGCTAACAATCCCTAATCTAATTTAACCTAACCTATCATATCCTAATTGGAAACCAAGCTAAGAGTCCCTAATCTAACTTATAACTAGGACTAACTGAATTTAGACTGAAAAAGAAGACGGAAAATAAGAATTAAAATATAAAGTTCAAAGACAGATATATATCAATGGTTGAAACAAAGTAATGGAAGGCTAATTGCCATCCATGCCCCTGGAGTGAGTGCTCTCAAGAGCCCCACTAAGGGATATAAATGTGATAGATGATGGAACATTGTATGTGTGTGAATAAGTTGGTGTGGATTGCAAGCCAATTGTACTCTTCAAGAATAGCAGCTCTCATTAAACTATCCCTAATGTGATTGTACTACCTATTGCAGCGATTGTGGTGTTTGGTCCTCCTGAACACCACAATCGCATTGTGGATTGTCCCCAAGGTAAAATCTATGCAAGTATTGCTTGAAGTTGCCATGTCTTGTAAGTAGTTGAGTGAGGGTGTAACTAGAGTAAATGTGGCAAAGAATTGCAATAGTGTCAACCTTGGGGATGAAAGTGTAGGTGAGCCTACCAGTGGTGTCAGGGTCCTAGCTGTCTTGCCAGAGAATGAAGATTTGCTGAAGTACAAGGTAGGAATGTAACTGAAAATACTAGTGACTGAAGACTTTGCAGCTTGTTTGGCAAGACAGTCAGTGGTCTTGTTGCCGAGAACCCCCGCATGACCCAGGACCCATTGGAAATCTATTCTAATGTTGTTGTCTAAGTGTCTGAGAATGTGGTGTATGAGATGGACGAGTTTTAAGCAGTTATCAGACTTTGCAATCCTGTATAAAGCAATCCTGTATAAAGCTACCCTACTGTCAGAATAAATGTAATAGTGTAAGTAGTGTCTTTTGTCCTTCTTACACCTAATGTGAATTAAGCTCATATAAATAGCTAAAGTTTCCACCTGTGCTATTGAGTAGTGTGAACCTAGACAGAAGCATGTGTTGTGAAGCTCGCGGCCTATGTCAGAGTAAACTACAAAAGCGATACCTACTTTGTCACCCATCTTGGAACCATTAGTGTAAATCCTAAACAAAGGATGATCACTTGGATCTTCAAAGTAAATGTCAAGAGCAAGCTGGTGGGAGGGGTGGTAATCGTAAGTCAGGAGGATATTTTTGTCGATGCTGAATTTTTTGATATCATCAATCAAGCTCAAACTGGGGGGAATCTTACCTACTCTAATCATTTTGTCGACATCTGAGTTGCTATAATCTTGCCAGGGTAAGGTGATGAGATTTTCCTGCCAAATAATGCATTTAATTTCTAAGTTGATAGGGGTCAATCCTAACATTACCAAAAGGGCACTAGTGGGTGTGGTCCTATAAGCCTTACAAATGCGGAGAGCTGCAATCCTTTGAACAGATAATGATTTTTTACGGTTATGGACTTTGACGACCAAGTGGCCCCAGACCTGTACAGCATAGAGGAGTGCTGGATGAATTGCACCCCCGTAAATAAGCTTAGTAGTGGTAGGGCCAAGGCCCCATGTGTTCCTAGCAATACTAATGAGAGCGTTGGCCATCTTTTTAGCTTTGTTCATGACATATTTGATGTGGGGTGTGAAGTTATGTTGCTTGTCAAGAATAAAGCCTAAATATTTAATTTCCATTGTTTGCTTTATTCTGTGAGCCTCTACTCGAAGGGTAAGCTTCCTGACGAGTGGCATGTTCCTACCAACTATCATGCTTTCACATTTATCTGTGTTAATGGGTTGCCTATGTTTAACACTCCAGTGGTGAACATTATTGAGAATATCATTGAATATGTCCTGTAAGCGTTCACTGTTCCTGTGTGAAGCTAAGATAATTGTGTCGTCCACATAGCATTGTATGTGGCAGCCAGGAAGCAGGGTGTCGTTTAAGTGCAGAATAGAGTTATAGGCTATGTTCCAGAGACCAGGACAGACCTGGATCCCTGAGGACAGCCTCGAGTGATGGGTATGACTATGTTATTTTGTGTTGTATAAACACCTGCACTCCTGTTGCTAAAATAGGATTGAAGAAGTTTGTAAAGATTTTGAGGGCAGGGATGAACATGTAATGTGTGCAAGATAGAAGGCATGATCAAAGGCACTTCTAAAGTCAACAGTGATAATTGCAGTATGCTGACTGTTTTCTTTAGCCTGGTATGGACTAATAGTAGACAATTAAATATCATCTCGTATTAAATTTAATAATTAGAATAAATTAACTAATTTAGAATGTTCTGGAAGATAAGATCAATACAGAGTGAGATCCGAACTTATAACTCCTGTTTATTGTGCAGCTGCATAACCAATTATACTACCCAGACCAATTAATTTAGAAGGTATAAATGTACCAGTTACTCACTGCACCAGCCATGGACAATTATGTACTTATGGCCCCTGAGACACTTGACCAGTTTAACCTTTAGGCAGAGGCTCAGATTCAAAAAATAGGCTACAGTGTCCTTTGGTTAACGATGGCAAAAGAGGCACTGGCCCAAGCATGGCTACTGTAATGCCCTCAACAGATGTGAGGAACCAACCTAGCCTTGGTGTTTCCATGACAATGTATCCACAAACCACAAAAACTGGAAAATCATGCCAATGGATGATGGAAATGAATGAGGTTATCATCCATACTTACTACACCATCACAAAACTCTAAAACAGATGTGACAGTGTACAGTTACATCACTTATTTTCACAACATTATCCTAATCTCAGTCACTGTACAAAAGACAGTTGATCAAAAAAGAATTATACATAATATCCTTATACCACAAACAATACTAGAACATACTAAAACAACAAATTGCAGAACAATAATTACACCAATAAACAAATACTCCCAACAACAATAATCACATTATCCATCAGAATCATCAAGATGGATGCATTGACAATATTGTTCCTACAACCACTATTTTCACTGATGCTGACAGTATTAACCCTTCTTCACTACCTGAAATAGAGTATGAATTAAATCTGAATCTCTCTTCTTTTCCAAGAAGCACTCACTAAATTTACAGGCACTGACCCTGCGTAATGGTCATGCAATCCAAAAATCAACACTTCTAAACTAGTAGGGAAATCTCTATACTAAGTGAACACTCAACTTATTATCAGATTGCACTAATTCTATTTATATACTCTCAGACATCCACACAAGTCTATTCTGGTGCAGTCACAGTAGTAACCTATCATGGACTAAAACTACATCCATGGATAGAAATGCACAAAACTGTTCAGAAGACTACCTGGCAAAGATGAATAGAAACAAATACATAATATTAGCAGCTAGGCAGGCTGACAATATGCTAATAACAAAACATCACCTAAATTAATGAAACCAGGAACTAACTAAACATTTAACTCATTATCAACAATCTACAAGAAATGCCAAAATTTTCTCACTACATGAAACCATAAAAACACCAAACAAAGACCATGCACAGTACAGACCAATTACATGTCTTTCAATGCTTTACAAGATTCTTACTTCTTGCATTGAAAACAAAATATACAATCATACGATGAACACGACATTCCCACAGAACAAAAAGGCTGTCATAAAAATCAGAAAAGGTTGAAAAACAACTATTCATGGACTCTTATCCTATGGAAAGTTCATAAGCAACACAAACACATGGCATACATTGATTATAGGAAAACATTCAGTGTCCCACACATGTGCCAAACACACTTTGCATCTACAAAATTTATCCCAACTCATTAGTTTCCTTGGTTTTACCATGCTTCACTGGAGAACAGCATTACATCTTACCCTCCACAATACTCACATAAAAACAAAAAAGATACATCAAGCAAAGAATTTTTCAAGTGGATTCCTTGGTTCTGCCTTGCACTTAACCCTTTATCTAATCTAACGTATTGAACAAACCAATATGGTTACAGTATCAGACAACAAAACAACACTGTTCACATTATCATCATACCTCATATACTGTACATAGACAATATCAAACTTTATGCAATATCAGCATCATCTCTTACAAACTACACATACACTCCAGATATATAAAATGGAGTTTGGTCTAGACCAGTGTTTCTCAACTTCTAACGAATCGTCGCCCCTTCAATATAATTGTTACATAGTATCACCCTTTCCATTTTGAGAACAATTTTGTTGGGTTTNGAAGCAAAAACAAATTGGCTACGTATTTTTATCAAACGACATCGCCGATTTAAAGACCGCAGCGTTACGTAACGTTTTTATAAACACGTCGGCCCGTCGGAACCATCGGCCGCGTCCGCGTTACGTTATTTACGGACGGCGCCACTAACCGCCATTAAGAAATTCCCCGAGTTACGACTAATCTCGGCAAAATTTCATTATTCGTCGATCAAATTAACTTAAATAAATAATCTAAATTTATTACGTCGCTCCCCCGTAGCAAAATAATTAAGAATAACGTCGTCGACCGGCGTCGTATTTCGGTAATATTAAAAAATTGGCGTAAATAGGATGGGCGCTTCCCCCGGTTACCACGGTTATTTTTAACGAAATTGCCGAGCTGTTCGTTCTGTTTGTCCAAACTATCTGGACTCTCGATAGAGATAATCTGATCTCAAACAATTCGAAAAACACTCGAAACGCAGAAAAGCTATAAATAAGTTGTTTTGAAAAGTCTATTCGGCATTCAATAGCAAACATTCGTTTATTTCTCTTAATTTTTTCCGTGTTAGTAGTAAACGATTTAAATAAAATGCAACGCGCTTAGTGTTGCCACCTTTTCAAAATCGCTGACCCGGACGGGAGGTCGGGGCCGCGTTCGGTAACGCGGAACACCTAAGTTAGAATTCTGGGTAGTTTAATGGGCGGAGCTAAGAATACATAAAAGAAGCTAGAGGTGGGAGGAGTCGAACAGTAGTTAGAAACGAGTTCAACATTGCAGCGTAACTAGATTTAGCAAGGATTCTGCGTTACCGAACACGGCCCAGGTTTGGTCGAACAGAAGTTCCCGACGCATGCGCAATGCGAAGAATAACGTGCACGCAAATCAGTTACAGCGTACAGATAATTTAGCTCTATTTCATACGCTTACGACCGTACATAAAAAAAGGATCGACGGGTTGCCGCGCGCGCCACACGGCGGCGTAAACAGAATTGCGGACGAGTTTCGGCGAGTGCGAGTTCTTTCGCCGTTAAAATAGCGTAAATTTGTAAAAATATTTGCAAGAACTTTGTTTCGTCGTAATTTCACAATTTCTACGACATTCCCGGACAAAATTAATAGTTCACCCGGACAGCGAGTCAATTCCCGGACTGTCCGGGTGAAAACCGGACGGGTGGTAACGCTACACGCGCATATCCGGGAACGATATAAAAGACTCGACTAACGTCCAGTTTCGAGATGTCTTAATTTATGCGTAATAATAATTAATTAGGAAACGCGGTCTTAAGGAAAATAAAAAATCCCTTTATTTTCTTGGCCAATCGAACATCGGAGCAGCGGTCGGTCGAGCGGAAACAGTTTATAGAAATACCGCGACGCTCCAATGCCCCGAAAAAAATTAAAGGGTAACCGACTTTTTCGCAAAAAAAAGACCGCTTTAGTGCCTACGGGAAAGAAAAAGGTAGAGAAAAATACAAGGATGCGAGTAAAATTCGAACCCGGGTGCCTCTCGGCGGGAGACGACGAGTAGAAACGGCAGAAAACGACTTTGACGCGGACTCGTTCGGCTCCGATAACGTTTCTTCTCGGACGCGGACGACGACATTTTTACTCGGTTAACCCGAACTAAAGGGCGTCGCTAAGAAAGACGCGGGCATAAAACATCGGAAGCGGCAGCCGAGATATTTGCCGTCGGTTCGTTCCGTTTTCCCTCTTGGTCTCGTGCCGGAGTTTGAAGACTCGGCGGAGTTCGACAAATGTAAACAAAGGGCGGAAGTCGGTCGTCGCTTTTGGCCTAAATGTCGAAATGTTGCGTCGTTCAGGTAATCTCCGTTACGTTGAAGTCGGTCCGGTTCGATGGTCGAATTCTTCCTCCGCCGTAAAGGTCGGAGTTCCGACATTTAACCGCTCGCCCGACGTCGATGCCGTTTTTCCCATCGAACGTCGTCGTTCTCGAATCCGATGTCTGTTATAACATTTCGTTTAATCGTATTTTCTAATTCCCGCCTGGATTATTTATGGTCGAAAATACTTCCTTTACCCACCCGCAGATGGCGCCACGCGGTCGGGACTCTTGGCCCCGGTTCAATTGGCGGAATTTTTAATAAGTCAACGAACGTCCGTTGTTCGCGCTTCGGCAGCCGTCCTAATGGGATTGTCGACTTGGCTCGTTACCGTACTTAGAAATGGGGGACGGGTGGGTTGTTTAATCGAAAAATGAAACTAAATAAGATTCGACGAGACTGTAATTCGAAGAAATGCTATCGGATGTTATATTTTTCCCGTCTCTGCATCCGTGACCTCTATTTCGGGTCGACGCCGCCGCGCCAGAGAACTACTTCCGTTTTAATGTACGAAGGAAAGAGAAATCCCAACCGTACGTTTCGAATAATTGCTAATTAGACATAGTGTTTCCGACGGTGATTTAAAAAAGAGTAATTCCGAAGTTCGATTTTTATAAGAATGTTTTCGTTTCCGGTTGTCGTAGCCTCGACGACCTTGGTTTTCGGCCGTCCGACTCGTTTAATTAAACGAATAACGCCGCTTACGTTACCGACAAAAAATTTGCAAGCTTTCCACCGTATAAAATTAAATTATAAGTTAATTTTCTACGCTTAATTAATTACGTCTAAAATATAAATCTCGGCGTATAAATCCGAGAAATAAACTTGGAACCGGATAAGCAAATTTTTGCAAAGATCGACCCCATAAATACTTTTAATTTTCTTTGTTCGTTTGCCTGGTCTTTGGAATAGGATAATGTGGAGTATGTCCTTGCTTTATTTCGACAAGATGTACGGTACCTACAAAACTGTTAGATTCCGTCAAACGTTTTGCCGAAAGGCATTAAAAAAACTATTTAAAAAGACTATTTAAAAAAACTGAGATTATATAATGCGGTAAAAACACAAATTATTCAGAATCGGCATTTTTCGCTGCGTTGCTTTTTAACTCGAATTGTCTGCGACTCACTTTTTTCTGCCCGTTGGAACTCTTAGTTAGAAAAGTTTTACTGTATTTACTGTTCTTTGACGGTCGGTGTTGCCAGACTAAACAATAAATCATCAATTGGGATTATCATTTCTANTAAAAGTCAAGTGGGATGTATGTAAGCTAATAAATGTTCTTGTTAATCTTATCTCGTCTTTTGATTTGTTCACGGTTACAAGAAATCATCACATAGTCTCTCAAGTCTCCGTAGATATAACAAACACAGAAATAAATAACATAAAATAAATTGTAGCTATGTGTCGATTCCGCGCGACACATCCGAACATGTAAGCTGAACAATAGTGTGCGCGGGGGAGTGAGTAATCAAGAGCTGTGTGGTGCTCAAACAAAAGACGAATCGACGAGATTTGAAAATCGCATAACTCTGGGTTCGCGTAAGTCGAGGTATTACTGTATATAATATCACCTTAGTATTATTAATTATTGTAAAATGACCTCCAAGTGGTAGATAATGCATCTGCATCTCTGTGGTTTATACAACCAGTTCTCAAGTGCACCTTGTATATTTCCAATTTCTCAAGCTGTTTCACTGTGTATCTATTCGTCGTCGTTTTGCTAATAACTGCCTGATCCCATTGGACATTGACATCCTGTTGTCTTGCATATGTCATTAGAACAGTGCTGTCAAGATTCTTATTGATTGTATACCTGTGTTCCTTGAGTCTTTGTTTTAAATTGCACATAGTTGCACCCACATAAACAAGGTCGGAATTGAATCGCTGGTCGTGTAAAGGCATCGAATAAACACCTGTCCTTGAATTCCAATCCTCCTTCATTTTATGATTTCTTAAAAGCCTGAAAACAGTGGGATTATGTCGGTATACAATATGAAGATTATTAGCCTTAGCAATGTAATTTAGCACCATTCTTTTTGTCTGGTCCACTCTAGGAGAATGCCGTGTTGTGGTTTGGAAGAATGTAATCGGTCGTAAAGTCGAACGAGTTAAACGAGAATGACGTCATCGTTATTCTTATTTAGTTAGACTTTTCGAACGATTCGTTACTAACGCGTTTAACTCGTTCGACTTAACGAACGTACCCAGTGGGATCAGCCACTTTTTCCTTTTGTCAGCATTTTTAAAGAATTTGATATTATCGCAAACACTTCGCTTAATGAGTCTAACACCAATATATATGTGTCGAAGACGTTGTATGTAATTTAATTCCAACGACTGAAATGAACCGGAACGATGTTCTCGGATTCCTTCAGTTGGGAAAGAACTAAGATTAATATTTTTATATATGTATGTTGGTATATGTATGAGAATTTTAGCTCGAGTGTGATAATTTTAAATGGCAGATAGGATAAATTGCATCTTCGAGTCTGGCAACTTTGGTGCCATCGTGTTGGCAGTTAAATCAATTATAGTTGACTCGTCGGCAGAAGGAAATGAGTTACTTTTACAGTTAACCCAAATTATTGAGCAGCACTACAGTTTCTCCTCCCAAAAAGAAGAAACATCTGTTGAGTTTCCAGCAGATCGAAATCCACGGAGACAATAATTATATATATATATGTATAAATATATATTAAGGACTCAAACAATGACCAAACAAGTGCATGAAAATCACAGAGTTTATTTTACTAGTATGATAACCGTGATTTCTACTACTCGAGTTTACACTATATATATGTGGGGAGCACGTGGACGAACAACACAAAGGGAATTGTCTACAATAAAAGTTTTATTGTCGTTTCGTGCAATTATACAAGATTCTCAATGATCCCAACTCCAATATATACAGTTCGCGTAACATATACTTTATTGGAATGAGAGAGTGCAATGGTTATTCGCGACAATGTAAAACCTTACTAAATAAGGAAATAGAATGAAGGGTGAATATTAAGATTAAGAATAGAAAAAACAAGAGAAGACTGCTGGTTAGGGTACCCGTGTTTCCTTCCTCCCTTTCTTCAGATTTCACTAGCAGCGATGTAAAGAAAAAAAACTTTTGTCGATTTTCCTTCCCTTCTTCCTTTTCGTTATGTCTCGCTCTAGCTGTTCTCAAATCACTCAGTCCTCTGGATCCGTCTTTTTTAAAAAGACGGATCCAGGATGGAGAGGATATCAGGAGTATATAAAATTCCTATAAGGGATAACAGGTTCAACAGAGATCTGGTATTTGTGGGATCAACTAAATGCTTGTTAGAGGTTAGATTAAAAGAACATATTTCGGATATACATCACAACAGGCACACAACCTCACTCTCCACCTATGCCACTGATCCCGAAATAGTGGCGGACTTCAATGCAGCACGGATAATTGCCTCCACACCACATATTCACCAACTAAAATGGCTAGAAGAGATGGAAATTTTTAGGGCGTATGACAAATCCGAGTGTATTAATTCAAGAGAAGAGATCAGCCTTTCCATGGCGTGGCAAAACCTACTCCATAAAGAGTGATAACGAAATTATATTGAGCCTTAAAAATAAATGATATTAGGGAACACGAGAATATTAAATAATCTTTATATCTCAATAACATGTTTTGGATCGTTCTCTTAAATTTGAACATCGACTGTCAAAATAGAACAATTTCAATCATATCACGTGACGGATTAAGCGAATGGAACGATTCAAGTTCGAATTCATTCAATTTTTTGAAATCGCTATTCGATCCAGCTGTTATCCTGATGAAGAACCCAGAAGGGGTTAATGACTTTTTGTTAATAGACTCATTATTTTCAAATATTTGGATCATTTCCTAACTAAGAAACAATAAACAGTCATGTGTATCAGGCTTTTGAGGAATTCCTCATCATATTGCATGCAGTTTGTATTCATTCTCTCATTACTTGTGAGCAAAGGTGGATAGATGCTGTTGATGATTATCTTGATTAAAGTGGTAAATCATTTATCATGTTTCTTTAAGTTGTAAATATACTCTATAAAATTAGCCATTTAAGTTAAACATTACACCTTTGTCAATCCAGTAAAAATTTAATATAATAAAAACGTTTTCAATCATTTTAAATGATCTTCATCAGTTACAGAAAATAGAACATTAAAATAGAACATAAAATGATTATGGAATAAATATAAAAATTAACGGAAGATATCCTTGCAGATTAAATATGGATAAATAAAATATCATAAATAAGGAAAAAGTATAAATATAATACAGTAATACCCCAAACTTACGCGATAGGTGGGACCGAGCGATGACCACGTAAGTTGAATTCCTGTAAGTCAGGGTATAATTTCACAATTTGTGTAAAAGTCAAGTGGGATGTATGTAAGCTAATAAATGTTCTTGTTAATCTTATCTCGTCTTTTGATTTGTTCACGGTTACAAGAAATCATCACATAGTCTCTCAAGTCTCCGTAGATATAACAAACACAGAAATAAATAACATAAAATAAATTGTAGCTATGTGTCGATTCCGCGCGACACATCCGAACATGTAAGCTGAACAATAGTGTGCGCGGGGGAGTGAGTAATCAAGAGCTGTGTGGTGCTCAAACAAAAGACGAATCGACGAGATTTGAAAATCGCATAACTCTGGGTTCGCGTAAGTCGAGGTATTACTGTATATAATATCACCTTAGTATTATTAATTATTGTAAAATGACCTCCAAGTGGTAGATAATGCATCTGCATCTCTGTGGTTTATACAACCAGTTCTCAAGTGCACCTTGTATATTTCCAATTTCTCAAGCTGTTTCACTGTGTATCTATTCGTCGTCGTTTTGCTAATAACTGCCTGATCCCATTGGACATTGACATCCTGTTGTCTTGCATATGTCATTAGAACAGTGCTGTCAAGATTCTTATTGATTGTATACCTGTGTTCCTTGAGTCTTTGTTTTAAATTGCACATAGTTGCACCCACATAAACAAGGTCGGAATTGAATCGCTGGTCGTGTAAAGGCATCGAATAAACACCTGTCCTTGAATTCCAATCCTCCTTCATTTTATGATTTCTTAAAAGCCTGAAAACAGTGGGATTATGTCGGTATACAATATGAAGATTATTAGCCTTAGCAATGTAATTTAGCACCATTCTTTTTGTCTGGTCCACTCTAGGAGAATGTCGTGTTGTGGTTTGGAAGAATGTAATAAGCTTCTCTATTTCCCCCCTCTGGTATCCTCGTTGCTCAGCTTTAATATAATAATATAATTTAATATATATAATAAAAACGGTTTCAATCATTTATAATGATTGAAAATGTTTGTTTTTATTATATTAAATTTTTGCTAGATTGACAAAGGTGTAATTTTTAACTTAATTCTTTATCCACTATATAGTTTATCAGCCATTTATTTTTA
>NW_019386952.1:0-18619 GCF_000671375.1 Centruroides sculpturatus | reverse complement strand
GCTACTACCTGGAGTCTATCATTCTCAGCCGCCAAAAGTGCTACTATAGACTTCTCTCTGAAAATCCACCGTCCTCCTATATGTGATATAGACCATTATGTGGCGAGTTCATAAAACCTTCCTGCGATCGAAACTGATCCGAGCAAGCTCCCTATTAAAATATTTCGCCTTGCGCAAAAATGGCGCCAGAAAAGTTGGCCTTCTTCGTCTGGTATATACTGTATTAAGTCCAATGGCAACTTTCGGCGCACCACTTCTTGACAGCGCTCCTCCCACCACGATTAATCGTATTGAAAATCCAATACACACTGCTCTTCGCACGGCGTTGGGTGTTCCTAAGTCCACTCCNGTTCCTCCCACCACGATTAATCGTATTGAAAATCCAATACACACTGCTCTTCGCACGGCGTTGGGTGTTCCTAAGTCCACTCCGTTACCTCGCTTTACGCCGAAACAGGCTATATTCCGTTACAGACAAAGATATATGCCAAAGACAATATTTCTTGCCATCGTCCAAATATCCAGAGGTCCGTTTAGCCCCCTACACTCAATTTTTTTCACGGCACCCTTACGTTTACCAGCGCCCGTACGTTTCCCTGGTGTTAAACCATCTCTGCCGGGAAGGTCTATCAATTACTCGCATCTATCGTCAAAGGCATATGCCACCGAGCACAGTTAGTGTTTTTCCTCATCTTCGTCTTGACGAGTTATCATTTTCTACCAACGACCCTCCAGAGGTCACGTGTGCACGTTTTCAGGAACTGCTGGAATCTTCCTGGCAGGGCAAATTCTTCTTGGGGGGCGGATTCCTCCAAATATAGTACCTGAACGGCGATAGGTGTACTTTTTCCGGCTCGTGGACTCCGGGAAACTTGGCCTTTACACTAGCATTGTAGTGTATTTGGCGCCGAGTCTCTAGGAATAAAACGAGCACTGCAAATCAGTTCAATCCTTGACAATCTGACTGTCATTTTTTCAGACAGAAAGTCAGTCATACAGGCAGTGGGTAATGTCAATTTTTCATCCCCAACTATAATAATCGACTTAGCAGCTAAAATCAGTTTGCATTCCAAACCAATCGAGATTGGGTGTATCCCGGGTTTTGCATCCGCATTAATGAGCCTGCAGAAAAGGCGGCGAGAAAAGACAACCCATCTGGCTCCTGGAGGCAGTCCCTGATTGCCCGCGATCTAATCCGGGCTATGCGGGATACTATTATCGATTCCTACATCGACTCCTGGTCTACTAGTTTTAGACTAAAAGGTCTAGATCACCTCCGGCCTGTTGTTCCCTGGCCTTATTCATAAGCCTCGTCTCGCTTTGCCGAAACACTCTTGGCCCGCCTTCGCACCGATACCCCGCTAAACGGATTTCTTTATTTTAGAGGTCTATGCGTCTCACCCGATTGCCCGAACTGTGGCGCTCCGCAAACATTCTGTCATTTCTCGATTACTTGTCTGAAGTATAAGGAGGCCCGTCAAGACCTCTGTCGCACTTTATCTATAGAGTTCACAGTCATCCGAACACTCACACCAATTTACTGGGACCACGCCGACCTCCCTCCTCGCCAGCACGTGGAGGCTTTAGAACGTTTTGTATATCGTTCAAACTGGTAAATCTAAACACATTGTGAAGTACCCAAATTTTCCATCTGCTATGAGTCTAATTCCTCACTATAAAAATTTACCTGTACCCATCTCTGCCAAAATCTTTTACTGGTGACGACTTGAGACATGAAGAAGTCGAAAACGAGGAGAAAGAATTTTCTGATTTTGAAACTAACGCCTCTACTTGTGAATCTAATTTATTAACTCGAGGTGAGCTACATGAACTTCTTAGGCATCTGAACGTGTCTAAAGTAAAGGCAGAACTCTGAGTTTCTCGACTAAACCGTTGTCATTTACTTCATCGGACAACTAAGGTGCGATTTTTCATAATCGTCAAGAGGATTTTGAAGACTAGTACTGTATTGTGAAGAAAGTGGTTTTATTTATTGCAATAATATTAGTGTTGTGATGTATGCACTTGATAATAAACATAATACCACAAAACGGAGATTTTCATTGATTCGTCTAAGATTAGTGTTAGGCTGTGCTTTTACCCAATCGAAACAAATTTCCTTCTGTGCCATTAGCTTATTCGACTAAAATAAAAAAAAACATGCAAATATGAAAGTCGTACTTGAAAAAAACTCATTATCAAAAGTACAATGGATCATATGTTGTGATTTAAAACTCGTTGCATTATTAATTGACTATAGTGAATTTTGTTGTGTGAGTGGAACAGCAGAGACAAGAAAAATCATTACCTGAAGAAGAAAATGCGTGAAATTTTTATTCCTGGCCAGAAAAATACCGTTATGCCCCATTATTCAATGCTGACATGATTCTCCTACTCACGTCATGTAAAGTTAAGACTTTTCAAAAATTTTGTCAATGTAATGAATGCAAACAATGCTATTAATATATTTCATTATATGACGGAAAAATTTCTTCATATAAGTGATACTAAAATTCAAGCTGGAATTTTCGTAGGTCCACAAATAAGAACTTTAATTCAAGATGTGGAATTTAAATCTTCTTAAGTTAAATATATGAGATATAATATGTCTTTAAAATGCATATCTAGGATTTCCACCTGGACTTTTTCTCGGACAATTTTGGTAAAGCTGTCAATGACGAACACATGTTGCGTTCCAATCAAAACATCTCTATCATTGGAAAAAAGTATGAAGGCCAGTGCAATTCTAGAATGCTTGCCGATTACTATTGGACACTCGAGAAGAATTTTCCAAACGCCAAACATAACAAAAGTTTTCGGCATTTTATAAAAGATAAATCTATAAGTGTATGCATTGTGTGTAAATAAATATTGTTTTACATTTAAACTGGCTGTCACAAAAAAATCAGACGTCGTGGAGAAAACCTGTTTATATATTTGAAAACAGCACAAAATATTCTATTAAAGCCAGGTATTTCGATATGTGTGCTAAAGAAAGTTTTCAGTTTACTTTCCAGTTTTATCGGATTGGGTTAGAATCTCTCGGTCGAAATGAATGAGTGATGCCGATAAGTATGTAAAATGTAAGGCACCGATGTAAATCACTACAATAATTGTTTGAAATGACTTGAAAAATGTTTGTAAGTTCGAATATATATGATTTTCTTCGCCGAATCGTTGAGTGAAATGCGCTGGAAATAGTTTCAGGTAATTCGTCCGAGTAGCCGAAACATACGAGCCCAAAACAAAATATTAAACTTGCTTCAACTTTATGCAGTTGCAGAAAGGAGGAAGCGGGAGAAAATACACCTGAAGAATTTATGGAAAAATTGCAGTGTCCTTGAGTTTACAGTTTAAATAGATATTTTAGCGGATTAAGGGTGCCGATTGGCTTAGATCTACTTCTTCTAAGATAATGAGCCGTAAATGTAACTTCTGCTTAAAAGTTTGTCAGTCTCCCGCCGCTTTAAAGGCTCACTTGAGAACTCACACCAGAGAACGGCCATTTACGTGTAATTTTTGCAACGGCACTTTCACTTACAAAGATAATTTAAACAGACACATCAGAAAGATCCATGCAAAAGAAGAAACTCCATCTTGCTCCGAAGTAAGTGTATAAATATGTTAATGACTAAACTTTTAATACACAATGAATTAGACTGAAAAGTTTATAATAATAACTTTAGTTATTTAATGAGCACACAATGTTTCCATTTTTATTCATCGTATATATTCTAATTACTCGCATTTATTCCATTCGATTCTCCCAGTAAATATGTTATATCGTAACTAACAAAGTATTATCTGTATTAAACATATACAACGATTTTGAATTCTTTGTCTAAAAACAGCGATTAATAGCGCAATTTGAAAATTTTTTATAAGAAGTTCGGGTCATTCGATATATGGCAGGTTTCATAACGTTTCTGTGTCATTTCATGTATTTCAAGTCAGATATTATAATTAATTTTTTACATTTCAAATTATTAAATTCAAGTTTACTTCAGACATTTGATATTTTTATTGATAAAACATTATTTGTACTAAATGAGAATTAACGGACATCGAATTGTTTTTTTTTATTATTTTATCACATCAAATAACGTTTCTGCCTATTGTTTAATGTCAGAGATAAACGTATTATTTTTATTATAATTTTCAGCATGGCAAAAAATTTTGGTGAGGCCTTTATTTGATATTTATATACACAATACATATATATAAATATGCTATATACAAATGAATATATGCATAAATAAATTCATTAACATATTTGCTTAATATGCGTCACAATTAGATTGTTCTTAAAATATTTTGTAAAGTACTGAAGTGTTTTTAATGAAGATTGAGAAACATTAACGAGTTTTCGAAACTCAAACTGTATACCTATGTAACACTTATGTCATGCATGATAATATAGGGGAGACCGGGGCAAGATCGGCATGTTAAGCTTTACTTAAATTTTGTGTAATAAATTCTACTGTAAACTGAAAAAATGGCTTTGCATATTGTCTATTGGAATGTTACCTTACTATAGAACTAGTTAAAATCAGTTTGGAAATAAAAACAATTAAAATAATTACAAGTTTACAAGAAGAGAGAAATTGACAAAGTTGCCCCGGGTATAGGGGCAAGATCGGCAACTTCTCTCTTTTTGTAAAGTTGTAATTATTTTAATTATTTTTATTAAAGTTGCCCCTGGTATAGGGGCAACAGTAATGGGGCAAGATAGGCACGTATATAAAATTATGTTATTAACAATGTATAAGTTGGAATTCACTATTAAAACAAAGAAATACAAATCCAACACCCATTTAATATTATTACAACGAAATGCAAGTTCAAAGACATATATACATGAATAACAAATGCAAACATGTTTTCATTTATCATCTGTTTGATTTTTATCCTTTGCTTCTAATGTGGCTTTATGTTGCCGATCTTACCCCGCTAGTCATGATTTCGAAACATTAAGTACAACCCTGAGAACAGAATGCCAAGCCACGATCTGGCCACGTGAATAAGTTGAAGTTACATCCTTCTAACAGGAAAAGTAACTTTCGTTATCATGGAATTATAACAAAACCTGCCAATTCAATATAAATGGAAAAAAAATATTATATGGAATTGAACGAAAATGAAAATTTGCTTGATAATTCAACTACGCTTGTTGGAGAACAATAAAAACACTACACTCAACAAGCCACCAATAAAACTCAACTGCCTAACCTATAACCAAAGTCTCCTTTTAATTTGTTTTTTAAAAAAAGCGCTTGACAAACTTGCCCCGCATGCCGAAGTTGCCCCGGTCTCCCCTAATTGCACATTTTCCGATCACTTTTAGATTTTAATGGTTACTTTAAGAAAATTTCTCGCTTTTAGAACTATTAAAGAACACATTATATGTTCTGAATACGATCATAACAGATAAACAGATCAACTGATTAATTTCTCAATTATGTAATAAACGATTATGGAAAAATTGGCCGCCACTTGTAAATAATTTTATTAAATAAACGTTTTACTCTATTTGTGAGATTAACTAAGCAAATTCATTTTGAATTGCAGTACATAGAATATGTAATGATTTTACTCTCTCCATAAATTTGTCCGCAAAACATTTCAAGTATTCGCATGAAATTTAATTAAGTAAATTAAATCTTTTCTTAATTTCGTTGTCTTAAATCAGTTTTCATAATTTTTCTAAAAATAAGTGTTTATTGTTTAAATAACAAAAAAAATTATAAAATTTACGTATGAGAATTACAAAATTTTAATGATAACAGTTTTTTTAATTTGATGTAAAAATAATATAAAACTGTTTAGCTGGATTAATCTTCGTAATTAATATTTTTCGCTTTTCAAGAAATTTCAAGAAAACGCATCTAAACAACAGAATCCTTCGAACACATCATTTAATAAAACTTCGTCTGCACTAGGAAATGCAAATAATGACAACAACGACGATGAAAGATGCCAAGCACGCGACAAAGACGATAATCCTGAATCGTCTGTAATAGTATTTCAATGTCATTTATGTTCCTTCAGCACTCGCTCGAATGAGAAATGGATGGAACATAAGCAGTGTCATATGCAAGAAATTCCTTCCACTTCAACGGTAATTATTCCATTCGTTCTTTAAAAATATATTGTATTTTTAAGAATTCAGGTTTTAATTAATAAGAATTGTATATTTTGACTTTCCATTAAATTTAACACAGTTTACAATTAACTGTTAAATGAAGTATGAAATTCCTGTAACCTAACAGGTATAATTGATGACTCGTTGATCCATTTTGAATGAAATAATAGCGCACGTTTCATATGTAGTTTATTCAGAATCTTAACCGCATAAAAATCATATATAGTGGGTTATTGGTTAACGAACAAATCGTACAAAGAACACTTCACAGAACAAACACAAGAAGAAGCGACATAAAATAGTGAGTAGACTGAAAAGTTTGTAATAATAACTTCAGTTATTTAATGAAATCCATATTCCGAAATTTTATATTCATTCATCGCATACATATACACGCGGGACTTAATTAACGTAACCCCATAGCCAAAAGTCAAGGAGTGTTAAATCCGGTGAGCGAAGGGGCCATTCTTCTGTACAGTGACGGCTTATTAATCGTTCTTCAGTAAAGGTTCTTCTCAAGAACATCTTCACGTAGATTACTATGTGAGAAGGAGCCCTGTCTTGCATGAATTTCACTGTGTCAAAGACATTATGTTCCGATAAGCACACTATCACTTTCTCTCATAGAATTTGCAAGTAACACGTTTCAGTAATTGTGCACATTTTCCAGCCTGATATTTTACAGGGCTTTCAAAGAAAACAGGGCCAGAATAATGTACAAAGTGAAACCAGAACAAACAGTAACACCTGGTGAATGTAGGGCTCTTCAGTGTAAGCATGTGGGTTCTCCTTTGCCCATATTCTGCAGTTAGGAGTATTGACTGTACATGCAATGAAAAATGAGCCTCATCTGTCCACAGGATATTGAGCAGCCATAGTGNTATTTTTTTTCAAAAAATTTTTACGTGTTTTTCTAAACATAATTTTAATATTGAGGTGAAAGAGATTATTCCTAGTTTTTTTAATTCATTAAATCGTTTTAATATCGATACAACAAACTTACATTACTTGATTTATTTTAGTATAATTTGTTTACCGTTCCATGCAATGAAAAATGAGCCTCATCTGTCCACAGGATATTGAGCAGCCATTGTAGATCTTCGTCGATATTCGAGAAGTCCCAATTTGCAAAGTCCACTCGCTTAGCTTTGTCATTTGGTAAGAGCTGGCAACCAATATATGTACAATTGTAATATACCATGAAGGATTTGCAATAACGATGTCTTCGTTATTCCAGTTATTCGTGCCAGTTCGTGTGCTACTTGGGCACTCGTTGACTGTACCCTCAGAGTTTCCATTTGCGAAGCCACATCGGAGGTCCGAACCTCTGATAAACGTAGTGCACCTTGCGTGGGCGATTACACAAACTTTCCGTTTCTTCGAAACGTCTTACTAGGAAAACCAATCCGGCAGGAGTGATTGAACCTGAACCTTTCTTCACTCACTTTTGTGTCCTAAACCTTTGTAGAGTTTCATCCGGCGATTCGTGGCTGAGATAACACAACTTCACCAATAGTGCTTTATCCACCAACATCAACATCATAATGAAAAAAATATGTCAGCGCCAGTAACAGGAAAATTCATAAATAAGCTGTTAATCGTATACTCTGCATAATGTAAAACCCAGATTTGCACAATTCCAGCGATAATCTTGCTTTCAGAGCCCTCTATCGACAAAGATTTAAACTATTTCCTTTTCTCTATTAAAAAAATCCGTCTTCGTGAGAATAACTTTTACGCAAACCGCATTAAATATACCAATTCTTCAATTCAAACACAAATTATTTATCGTATTCATACAGACACTTGGCAAATCACAGGGCAAATCAACTGAATAAAATTTAATTCTGCGATTTGCCCAGTGTCTGTATGAATACAATAAATAATTTGTGTTTGAATTGAAATAAATTACTGACACGGTTTCAAAAATACCAGAATACTAATTCTTTTATGAATTTTTAAACGATTTACAGGTTTATGAGACACCCTGTATATTTGAATTTTTATTATTACACATAAATAAACATAATAAAATATATATATATATTTGGGGTCTAGAACAAATTAATCAAATTTCCATAAATACCTACGGTAAATCGATAATCGGTTAACAAACAATTCGGATAGAGGACAAAGGTTCGTTAACCGATCACCCACTGTAGTTTATAAAGTTGTAAGAAACCATAATTATGTTTCTCAAACAATAATATAAATGACAAAAACTTATTGTATATTTTTGAAACCGTGTCTTCTTTTCGTTGAATAATTCATTATCACTACTCAGTGTATATACGGACAAATAAATAATCCCCGGCAAGTAAGAAATTTCCGAATAAAAAGTAATGATAGAATTACAGAGTGTTTGTATATGCAACAATTAGTGATAACAAATTAATCGACAAAACCTTAATTTAATCAAATGACTGAAGACAACGTCTGGTCCTAATAATGCTGTATCAGATGTTCGCACCGAATATTAGCTACAAGTAATAATTGAATCACTATTTCATAAACATCAAAGTTAATTACAAAGACTCAATAAATATATTTTAGAAAAAGTATTGAAAATGAACAGCCCGATGTGATTATCCCTGATTCGTCAATCTAAGTACGGCGTAGTGCAGAAATGATTGAAAAAAATGATAAAAAAAGTGAGCGAAGACAAAAGCAAGATTACAAGCTCAAGCCACTAAATTGGAAAAAAAATATCAGATCTGAAATTTTATGTATGCAAAGTAGGGGATGCAGTGAAAATAAGAGTAGCAATTGTGGACAGAGCGAGAGGCGATCAGAGCAATACATTGGCAGTGATATTAGCTACCAAAATTCCCAAATAATATCGCTTGAGAACAAATGACAGATATTTTCGTAGCTTTCTAACAGAAGCCTATTTGTGCTACGTGACTAAAAACCTCTTACAGAATGATATTCGGTATATTCATTAATCTCTTCGAGAATGCAGAAGAAAAACGTCGAATTTGCGAAGTAAGGAGTTTCATTATTGCTGCTGTAGAAAAGAGAAATTTAATTAAATGTAAAAGGATCAAGAATAAAAATTTATGTACAGTTCTTTCAAATGTCACGATGTTTCACATATTTTCGTAAGCAGTAAGAATTATTAAAGTTGTATATTTTTTTTCAAAAAATTTTTACGTGTTTTTCTAAACATAATTTTAATATTGAGGTGAAAGAGATTATTCCTAGTTTTTTTAATTCATTAAATCGTTTTAATATCGATACAACAAACTTACATTACTTGATTTATTTTAGTATAATTTGTTTACCTTCATATCCCACTTTATCACAACAAACAAACAAAAAAAAAGGAAAATCTCATATTTATGAAATTTGTGAAGTATAATTTGGAAATTATAAAAAAATTGCTTTAGTTATAGAATATCACAAATATATTTGTGAGAGTTTCCAGACGAGGTTTGATAAAAGATGAAAATGATCGTTAAATTCTTACACGTGAAAAAACGGTAAACAATGGCCTGAGTTATGAGTGCAGGTGTTATTGTTTTATAAAGAGTCACTGAGCAGAGTCGACAAAGAGGTATCGGATGGACACCTCGAATCGGACTTTTCCCGCGACTCGAAAAGGTTTCATCTTGCACCTGGAGATAAAAGAGAGGCCAATCGGGAAGCGAGGAATGAGACGAGGGACCAACCCGAAATGCGAATAGTGAGGAAAAACTATAAAAATCGGAAATTCAAGGTCGAAGGAGAGTCTCCTCTGGATTAAGCCTACGGTTGTGCTTTATCTANAAAAAAATATATATATATATTTGGGGTCTAGAACAAATTAATCAAATTTCCATAAATACCTACGGTAAATCGATAATCGGTTAACAAACAATTCGGATAGAGGACAAAGGTTCGTTAACCGATCACCCACTGTAGTTTATAAAGTTGTAAGAAACCATAATTATGTTTCTCAAACAATAATATAAATGACAAAAACTTATTGTATATTTTTGAAACCGTGTCTTCTTTTCGTTGAATAATTCATTATCACTACTCAGTGTATATACGGACAAATAAATAATCCCCGGCAAGTAAGAAATTTCCGAATAAAAAGTAATGATAGAATTACAGAGTGTTTGTATATGCAACAATTAGTGATAACAAATTAATCGACAAAACCTTAATTTAATCAAATGACTGAAGACAACGTCTGGTCCTAATAATGCTGTATCAGATGTTCGCACCGAATATTAGCTACAAGTAATAATTGAATCACTATTTCATAAACATCAAAGTTAATTACAAAGACTCAATAAATATATTTTAGAAAAAGTATTGAAAATGAACAGCCCGATGTGATTATCCCTGATTCGTCAATCTAAGTACGGCGTAGTGCAGAAATGATTGAAAAAAATGATAAAAAAAGTGAGCGAAGACAAAAGCAAGATTACAAGCTCAAGCCACTAAATTGGAAAAAAAATATCAGATCTGAAATTTTATGTATGCAAAGTAGGGGATGCAGTGAAAATAAGAGTAGCAATTGTGGACAGAGCGAGAGGCGATCAGAGCAATACATTGGCAGTGATATTAGCTACCAAAATTCCCAAATAATATCGCTTGAGAACAAATGACAGATATTTTCGTAGCTTTCTAACAGAAGCCTATTTGTGCTACGTGACTAAAAACCTCTTACAGAATGATATTCGGTATATTCATTAATCTCTTCGAGAATGCAGAAGAAAAACGTCGAATTTGCGAAGTAAGGAGTTTCATTATTGCTGCTGTAGAAAAGAGAAATTTAATTAAATGTAAAAGGATCAAGAATAAAAATTTATGTACAGTTCTTTCAAATGTCACGATGTTTCACATATTTTCGTAAGCAGTAAGAATTATTAAAGTTGTATATTTTTTTTCAAAAAATTTTTACGTGTTTTTCTAAACATAATTTTAATATTGAGGTGAAAGAGATTATTCCTAGTTTTTTTAATTCATTAAATCGTTTTAATATCGATACAACAAACTTACATTACTTGATTTATTTTAGTATAATTTGTTTACCTTCATATCCCACTTTATCACAACAAACAAACAAAAAAAAAGGAAAATCTCATATTTATGAAATTTGTGAAGTATAATTTGGAAATTATAAAAAAATTGCTTTAGTTATAGAATATCACAAATATATTTGTGAGGGTTTCCAGACGAGGTTTGATAAAAGATGAAAATGATCGTTAAATTCTTACACGTGAAAAAAACGGTAAACAATGGCCTGAGTTATGAGTGCAGGTGTTATTGTTTTATAAAGAGTCACTGAGCAGAGTCGACAAAGAGGTATCGGATGGACACCTCGAATCGGACTTTTCCCGCGACTCGAAAAGGTTTCATCTTGCACCTGGAGATAAAAGAGAGGCCAATCGGGAAGCGAGGAATGAGACGAGGGACCAACCCGAAATGCGAATAGTGAGGAAAAACTATAAAAATCGGAAATTCAAGGTCGAAGGAGAGTCTCCTCTGGATTAAGCCTACGGTTGTGCTTTATCTATAGTGTTGTGCTATTGCCGATCACCTAGGACGCCGTAGCTTAACATCGAACATCTGCATCGTCCAGCGATCCTTCTTGTCTGCCCGGACTACGACCGATCACCTGAACTCTCACCGTTTCATAGGAAAACAGAGATTTTCGAATTGTCCAATATCAAAGTAAGCATGAATCCGAACAAATAAACGGGTTTTCTCTTGTAAAATACTTGTTCTTCATTTGCCTCTTTCTCCATCACCCACATACGCGGTTTTCCTTATGCTCATTCTGACGCGGGATTAAATTGTATCCCCCTTTCAGTCGGCAATCTTACACTGGCGTCAGAAGTCGTATTTTAGGCCCAATCTACACCAGAGTTAACCTTACATTTGTATTTAAGCATAAGAATATTAAGAGTTACAAGAATATTTTTTCTTACAGCAATCGCAAGAAAGACAGGAGGAAGAAGTGCAAGCCGCCAACACACTGCTATTAATAAGAGAAGAAGGATTGAGAAGAACAACATTAGAAATGTTTGAAGCTGATAAACTGCCCTTTCATTCAGATGAACCTTCCTCTAAACAATAATTGTTAAATAAATTGAAAAAAAGACAAACTAATAAGATTCACCGAAAAATTTCAAACTACATTTTCTTTTGACAAATTATCGAAATAATTTATATCACTTGTGCTTAAGATAAATGTCTAAATTATTGAAAAGTTCCGACTAAATTTTAATCAATAAACACAATTTATTCAATCAAGTATCGATTTACTATTTAATGGAAATTAATTAGACTTGTAATATTTATTAGATGTATACAATAATTTCCCACATAATATGTCAAATGAATATCCACAGTTTTATGCAAAAAAGACGTCACAGTTGTCAGTCGTTTGGACAGATTGCCAATAAATATATTTCAATCTCCTTTGTATATCAATATTCAAGATTTATATCGGTGTCTTCTGAATTAAAATTAATTTCGTTAAATTATCTTATTAAATTATGTCTGAAATGTTATTAATTTAATACACCTAAGTACTCGATGAAACTATACACTCTCCCTCACCTCCCGCGGGGGAATTTCGATAAATCCCTTTTTAGTTTGCATTGCCATGGCATACCCTACTAAAACGCAGATAAAAACAAAAAATCGCATCTAAAATAGCACAGTAGAAGCCGTTCTTTCGGATAATCCTTAATGCTCTCCCTCTCCCCCCACTTGGGAATTTCGAAAAATTCCTTCTTAGTGTGCGTTTTCATGATGTACCCTAACTGTGTACGAAATTTCACCTCTTTAGGTCCAGCGGTTTGCTCTGGGCGATGATGAATCAGTGAGTCAGTCAGGACAAGCAATTTTATATATATAGATATAATATTTATTACAAGTATACAATAATTTTTGACACAATATGCCAATTGAATATTCACAGTTTAATGCAAAAAAAGACCTCACAGTTTTCAGTCGATTAGGCAGATTGTGAATGAACTTATTTCAATTTTCTTTGTATATCAATATTCAAAAGTTTCATCAGTGTCTTTTGAAATAAAATTAATTGTGTTAAATTATCTTTTTCACTGTTTGTTTATTTTTAAACTCTCTACGACAAAACTGACTTGTTATGTTTTCTCACTCGGGTTCGGACGTTCAATTGTGGATATTCACCAAATTTAGCAACAACTGTTAGGATTGTATACGGGTCTTTCTTTCTCAAAACACTAGGAAAAGACTATCTGAGTACCAATCACTTACACTCTTATGTGTGACCCTGTTCTATCGCGCTGTTCTAGCATATAAACAATCTGTTTAAATCAAATTTCTTCGCGTTTATATTAGTGTGACAGATTAAAGCTAACCTTAGAGTACTAATTCTGTGCATAAGTGTTCTCTATGACTCTATAACGTTGAAAAATTAATGTGTTTATGCACTTAATTTTTGTTTTAGAAGAATAATATATAAACTATACGAAATCTTCATATAATTCCGAATTAGATTATTTTACTTGATAATTTTTAAAAATAAAAAATTTAAAATTAATGATAATAATTGAGAATTTATTAGTAATTTATATTTGATTTAAATCATTATAATTTTAAATATTAAATAACGTGTGTTATTTTGTTACCAACATTCAAATTTCAAACTCATATCTAAAATCGAAAGATTTTCAAAAGAACAATCGTAAACTAAAATGTATTTTAACGTTTTTAACATCGAACATGTTTCTTAAAATTTGCAGTGTACACTTTGCACAAAAGTTATTTTTTTTATGTGAATTTGAAAGTTTTCTGTGAAATTAATCACTGGAATACTTAGTTTTACTCCACAGACATATCTATATAAGTAAGTAATGTAAACTAATTAATTTGTCTTTCTTCACTTACGTACAAAGATAATGAACTTTCTGCTCTAAAAAGCATTACCTGACCAGAATTTATTCGTGAGTCGAAGTTTTAATGTATTTTGTTGAATGCTCAGTCGTTAATAATACTTCTACACTTACCTGAAACTAGTTAGAATTTTTTTCTTTCCGATGTAACTTTTCATTGTGTCTGTTTAATTGAATTTTATATCTGAATTTCACGTTGCATATATTACATGAACATGGCAGGTTTTCGGTGGAAATATTTATGTAATTTCTTAAAGCAGTTGGAGTCGGGAAAAGTTTTGTGCAAATAAGACATCTACAGCTTGTTATTTTTGGGTCATGCAACGGAATCTAATTATGGATTTATTTATATGTGCACAATATATTAAAGCATAAAATATAACTGTTTAAGTACGAATGTTTTATTTAAGAAAATGAATGTTTGTGAATCGTTTGATATTTTATGTAGAGTTTTCGTTTAAGTATTTATATAAACTATTCCATAGAAACGCCACTGACAACATTCTTCAACATAGTATTACCGACATTTGCAATTAAGCATAATATATCATAATTTTAATCTCTTAATTAATAACAGTTAGTGAAAAACACTAGGTTTTGGTGTATTTACTTTGTATAACGGTTTCATTAATTAGAAAGTAAAAACACGTGAAAGATATATGTTTTGTTTCTAAATAGAAATGTCAACTATAAAAATAAAAATTGGAAAGAAAGTTTATTCTAAAAGTTTAAGCTCCTTGCAATTAGTGTTTAGTATTATTCACAGCATTAATTNAATTTATATAATTATTTTATGCACTTCTGCTATTTATTTAATTCTTTCATTCTGTTTATTTTTTTATATTAATTTTTTACATATTCTCAGTTTATCATATATATATTTTACCCTTTTGATTTGTCTCAATTTATTATTATTTATTTGGATTTTTTGCAGTTTTTTTTATTATTATTATTATAATATATATGTGAAGATTTCCTTGTCTTATAGTAATGATGATGCATTTGTGAACCAGAGGGGAGGTCAGAAGTCGGCCGCCCCTGTCACTAGTCAGGATGATATGTCAGGCGAGTGGAGGGTGTTGCTTGGGGTCGACGATAAGGTGAATGGCATGATCAAGTAAAGGAGTCTACCATATCTAAACAATATAACAACTATTTATTAAAAGAAGCAAATTGAACAAAAAAGCTACACAAATAGCGTTTCTAACCGCTTATTTTCCCGAGAGAGAGTTTTTCGCTTTTCATACCTCTTTGAATGTCCCTTTTGCCGATCTAATCTGTGGAGGCACTTAAATATTCAACTAAAGTTGTCTTATATCCACAGGAGCACAATTATAAAAAGTTTGCGACTTTGGCGGTAAGCTGTTCTCGTCAATCGTAGATCGGAATTCGGCGGGTTCGGAGAATCGGTGCGATGTCGTCGGTCCAGCGTTCGTTAAGAGACTCCCCCGAGAGGGGTAAGAACTGTCTTTTATAGGTTTTTGTGGGGAATTTCCACCACGTGATCGGATGTTCATGAGTTAAAGGTTATAGGTGTTCCAGGGATCTAAAACAAGTGACCAAAGCTGAATGTTAAGTGTAAACTTTTCTGCAAGATGATCCGTTAGTTCTGCAGAGAACAATAGATGTTGATAGTTATGACAGGAATGTTTACACAGTCCCGGCTAAGATCGATTTTTTTCCAAATTCGTTACATAAACGACAGTAAAGTAATTAAAATTTTAGTTAATAAAAGAATGTAATTTTCGTTACAAAAACTCCGGATCTCACACATTGCAATGATGATTTACTCTAATAATTTCAGGAGTGGTTGACACTGTCAGTTTTCTTGCTGCTTCCTGTTATTTGCTAAGAAATTTCCAAATTGTGTTGGCACAAGAAATTATATTTTATGTCTGTAAAGTCCATTAGTGATAGAGTAGACATGAACCAATTTATATTGAGTTATTTTTGTTTATTATTATTATTATACACTAGTGTCACAAACACAAATTAGAGTAAAACTGAAGATTACAAAAAATGTATTTTTTTATCAGAATCTTCCAGTTTTTATGGAATTCATGTTGATTATTTTTTTCAGGTATTTGGAGAATAAACTTAATATCATCTCTCTTCCAGTGCCATATGTAAAAAAATGTCATATTTGTCAATAACTTCAGATTTTTTTTCTACTATTTCTGTTTTAGATTTTATAATCTCTATTTTCATTGCCCTTATTTATATTAATTTCTATTATAAGAAATTTAAAATTTCACATATTTGATTTTTTGAAGATAGAAAAGTACATAAATAATCAAAAATATTTCAAATACAGTTTTTAAAAATAAGTTTAGAATATTAGGCGGTGAAAAGGCATGGTGATTAAGTTAAGAATGAAATATAATAATTCTATTTTATTATTTGTTTTAGTTATTTTTATATATAGTTCTGACAAATTCTGATAAAAATATTATTAAAGACAACTACAATTCAATTGAATACAATTTTTGTTAAATTTTATATTAAAATACTTTTATGAATTTGTAATATCTGAATTTATTTCAGTCGATAGAGATACATTGTAAATATTAACAAATATACTTTTTTTTAAAATGAAAAACAAATGAAATATTAAAAATATACTATGTACTAAAACATATAAAAAATTCAACTTTTTTATAAAGTATACATTCAATATAAAAATAGATATGGAAAAATTTGTATATTTATATTTTTTAATATTATAATTCTAAATATTATTATACAATTGATGATTTCAACCAAACTCTTTTCAATTGACAAAAAGTCATCCAAAAAGGTTAGATTTTTATCTGTTTAGCCTTTTGATTTCATTTTGTATATTTCTTTACTATTTCAAGAAGTACTTTAAAAGAAGAAAGATTAGAATATATTACTAAAAAATTTCATATGTATTTTTTACATAATTTAATATATATTGGGTTGTCAACTATAAACATCTATTTCTCAGTGCACTTTGCATACATATAATAGAAAAAAACTACATTGAGTCAGGGGATATTGCATTTTTCCATCTGGTTGCATTGTTATTTCATTTCATGATTCAGTCCACTATGAGGTTTGACAAAATACACATGAGGAACTTGGTGTTTTTTGAGTTCCGTAAAGGGTCAAATGCATCTCAGGCTTCCAGGAACATCAATGATATTTATGAAAATGTACTGAGTGAATGGAAGTGCTGCTGATAATTTGAAAAATTTTGATCTAGCAATGTTAACATTGAAATTCACATATAAAGTTTCCCAAACACAGATGAACAATAAGGTCTTACAAACTCTTGTGGAATCCAACACAAAGTAAATATTATGTGAAATAGATGATATTTTGAAGTGCTCTCTTGTGACAGTATGTCAACACCTGCTAGAGATTGGCAAAGTCTCAAAGGACAGCATTTGGTTCCACATCAACTTTCCAAACAAAATTGCAATTGAAGTGTAATAATTGCAACTTCGTTTCTGCAATTCAATACTTCTGAAATGAATCCAGAACTTTGTTATGAGATTGGAGGAAATTACAGAAATTGAAAAGGATTATATTCTTGATTAAATCTGTTCTGTTCGCATGTTATTGTTAAAGTTTGCTTAATAAATTGGACTTTTTATAGTTGACAACAGATAGTTTTTAATTTTATATCTGAAGATAATCTAATAAACAAGAAATTATCACCCCCAAACAATACATTAATCAAATTAAACATAGAATATATACAAAAGAGTACTTATTATGCTTTGAATTTATATTTTGTTTTGGAATCCAAACTGTTTTTTTAACTTAATCATATAAACTAAGTCAAAAACTTTTAATCAGTTTTAAATATTTAATTATTTAAAGCTTTTGATTTTTATGCAAATGAATTTTCTCGTGAGATATGATAAAATGTAAATTAATAATAATTTCATACATTATTACTTTTCAAAGCATTAAGATTAATTTTATTTGAGAAAATCTAATTATTTGTTAACATGTTTGTTAATGCAATTTATTGAATTAGGGTTTGGAGTATTACTTAAATGTTTTATTTTTGGAGTTCTTGCAATAAATTATTTATAATTTATTTAAGCTCTTTCAATACAAATTTTTTTTTTTTTTTTTTTGTTTTAACTTANTAAAGTACGTACTTTTCCTTTGTTTAAGGGTATTTGGGCAGTTTATTCTCTGTTGTATTCTCCAGCAAACAATACATACAAATACAGTACACTATTTTCTGAGGAAACACGCATAATTATCCTTTTTTAACCCCATTCCCGATAACCCGTCATTTTCACAAACTCGGCCACCCTTCGGTCCACATTAGGCCGAGTTTTCGAGGTTCTACTGTATTTCTTTTCTGAGAAAGGTTAATGGGAATATTCCCATGTTCAGTTACCGTATATAAGTTTATACATTTATTACAAAAAAGTGGAATTCTATTCAAACTATATTGTTTTTTAGTTTGATTGAAATCACAGAGATTACTGAATGATTAATACCAGTATAATAATTTATTAGCCTAAAATACTTGAACAATTAACTAAGAGTTATAGATTTGATTCCTACTCTGATTTTTTTTCAAATGCATAAAAATTGAATTGCCTTCTTG
>NW_019386951.1:26863-30296 GCF_000671375.1 Centruroides sculpturatus | reverse complement strand
AATTAAACAAGCCTAGTATTAATCTATGCATTGTTTTCACAGAAAAAAATCTATATATTAATACAATGGACATTTTTTTCTTTTAATAATACGAAAAGGTCTACTTTAGCTTAATTACTCCTGTGCATTTTGTTGAAAATTTTTGAAATTTTGCAGGGAGGTTTGTTTTTTATGAGGTTTGATGATATTTAATTTTGATGGTTAAAGGTCATCGGAATGCGGAGATAAAGGGGTCGTGTGTATCTCCAGTTGGGTCAGACTTAATGACGATTTTACTTGTCATTAGTACTTATAATTTTTTTATAAAACTCATCTCTACCCTGAAAATTAAGCCTTTTGCCATATTATAATAGTTAAAAATATAAAGAATTTTTAAAATAAATTGTGATAAGAGATGGCGCCACCAAACGTTGCTGGGAAAGTTAAGCAAGTGGTTGCTGGTTTTTTGAAGGTAGAAGTGAGTTTTATATAAAAAAACTTGCACATTTCAATTACGAATTAAATCTTTTAAGTCCCTTGACATTTAGCCGATAGCATCGATCCCCTTTATACAAAATTTTAGAAATTTTCGACAAAAGACACAAAGTTAAGCTTCAAATAGGGTGAACAAAATCGTCTCAAACACACACACTAACATCCATACATGTAGAAAAAAATCCCTAAATTTGTTTGCATTTCTCGACGTTTTAAGGTGGCAGGAGTCTAACAATTAAAACTCTTAGGGGCCATTTTTTTGACTGAACTCCACACTTACCCTGTGTTATATACTGTATAACAGCCGGAAATACGAAAATTCTACATACCTCCTGACTAATCGAACCATATACATGCAATTTTTGATCCGCTCTATCAATGTTTATAGCGTTATGGATGACAATTCGATACTGCAAATCTTGGCATGCAATTCGACACAAACAGAATTGTAAACGCCCGAATTGCACACTAGAAGACCTCAAAATAGTTACTCCACATTCCTTTAATAACTGTGTCAATGGCTTAATGTAACCAGTATTTTTAGCATGTTCTGTAGGAATTTCTGTATTGTAACTGGATGATCGTGTTGCCCGACTTCTGGGCAGTTCTGGCTTAACTGTGTGAAGATAATGAATGCGTGAAGTTACATAATGGACCGGCTCTGAGCGCCCCGGACGGATCATCAGAGTCACTCTGATGATCTCGTCCTGAGACACACACTAATAACTGCACCCCTAGTAGTGACAGGAAACATAGTAGTACGTTCAGGAAATGTTTGGTCCCGATGTGTGTGCCCTTCATATTGCAAACAGCTATTTTTTTTTTTTTTAGAAATATAATGCTGGGTTGCACATAGCGTTTCCAGGAATGCTTCCTTCGTGTTGCTTTATTTCCTTGACCTGCTCTCTGTTCAGATTTATAGGACTAGATGGGATGACAGTTCGGACACTTACGAGTTGTTACAGCGGTTGCAACGTCTGTGAATGAGTCTGTTGCAAGGTAGCAAGGTGCTTGTATGCTTCCGTGTCTGATCGTATCGAAGATATTTAGGTAAGAGGAGATTTTACAAAGTTCTAAGAATCCTTTACGAGAAATTTCGTGTTTGCTATGATATTGTGTGAATTTTTTCTATCTCATTACGTTCGCTTAATACAGTTTCATTCGATTTCAATGCCTTCTTCCTTGTGGGTAAGATTTTTTTTAATGGGTAAGAAGTACATTTGCCTGAGGGCCCCAAACCAATCTTTTATATTTCCCGAAGAAAAATATCTAACACTTTACATGGGGTTTCCTAATTCAAATTTGCCTAGGCCTCATGAAACTATAATGCGCCACTGTCATGATATATGAATAAGTCATAAAAGTAAGATTTATTTTATGTTAAAAAGACCTGTTTAAAGAGGAAACCTGTCAGACAGGAAAAAATATTCGGTACAGTGCGATTCCTGCTTACGCAAGTTTTACTGTGTATATACAGAGGGTGGAAAAAGTAGTTATACAGTTGTTAATGTGGGAAAAACATGCATAAATTTAAAAAAAAAACTTATTTTTATGCATAAATTAAACCACAAGTAGGGAATACTAAATAATAAAAGAGAGAGAGGGAAATAACAAACACTAAACATCTGTTTTCTCAGATTTATAACTGTATACACACAGTAAAACCTATGTAAACCGCGGAATTGCATAATTTTTTTTCCATTTAGGCATATTTCCGTTTTATTGAGGTTTCGTTTTAGACAGGTTTCTGCGCCGATATGCGCCACATTAGTAATCTACGATTCCCAAAATTTAAATTTGGATATTTTTATTACAGTAATGAGTTTATACAGGATTAGTATGGGGGCCTCTTGTTAGTGAGGCCACAGACAATTACCATTTTTACAATAGGGTATCCAGTATACGTTAAGAATTCATTACATATTCGTATTTATTCTGAGAAAAATTAATTTTAATTGTTACTTGTTATACAGTATACTTGTTATACTTGTTACTAAATTTCTTACATATTTTATGTTAAAATTTTCTCAGAATTTGTATGAAATTTAGTAAATCCCTGCTTTATTATTTCACAAAATAAAGTAATAATTTATTCCATTTTTATTATTTATTAATATTATTATCATTTAGTAACATATGAAATTATTATTTTATGATATTTTATTTAGTTTTTTTTATGTATTAATAATTAATAGCGACTATACGAGACAATTAAATTTGTGACATTAATTGAAGGAGTGAGTGGAAAAGTAGTACAACCTAAAATAGAAAATTCGTTTATTCTATTACGATTAATTAATAATTAATTTGAAAATAAAGGAATAATAAATGTCAGTAGTATTAAGTATAGTAAAACCTATCTAAAGCGGACTCGCACGATATCAAATATTTTATTCGGTTTGGCAGGTTTTCGCTTTGAACAGGTTATTTCTAACACAGAAACTTGCTGGGTTCTGTAGAATTATTTCCATTTAGGCATTTAGGTTTTCGTTGTAAACAGGTTATTTCTAACACAGTAACTCGCTGGGTTCTGTAGAATTATTTCCATTTAGGCATTTAGGTTTTCGTTGTAAACAGGTTATTTCTAACACAGAAACTCGCTGGGTTCTGTAGAATTATTTCCATTTAGGCATTTAGGTTTTCGTTGTAAACAGGTTATTTCTAACACAGTAACTCGCTGGGTTCTGTAGAATTATTTCCATTTAGGCATTTAGGTTTTCGTTGTAAACAGGTTATTTCTAACACAGAAACTCGCTGGGTTCTGTAGAATTATTTCCATTTAGGCATTTAGGTTTTCGTTGTAAACAGGTTATTTCTAACACAGTAACTCGCTGGGTTCTGTAGAATTATTTCCATTTAGGCATTTAGGTTTTCGTTGTAAACAGGTTATTTCTAACACAGTAACTCGCTGGGTTCCGAAGAATTATTTCCATTTAAGCAGATTTTCGTTGTAAACAGG
>NW_019386951.1:10335-18711 GCF_000671375.1 Centruroides sculpturatus | reverse complement strand
AAAAATATTATATGGAATTGAACGAAAATGAAAATTTGCTTGATAATTCAACTACGCTTGTTGGAGAACAATAAAAACACTACACTCAACAAGCCACCAATAAAACTCAACTGCCTAACCTATAACCAAAGTCTCCTTTTAATTTGTTTTAAAAAAAAGCGCTTGACAAACTTGCCCCGTATGCCGAAGTTGCCCCGGTTTCCCCTAATAGTTAAGAAGTTCTGCTTATATAGTTAATTCATATAATTATTATATAAATTCACATATTAAAGAAATGATGTGTTGTATAAATTAATATAATTATAATTAAATTTAATTATATTAATTAACTTTTAATTATATTGTATTGTTTTGAAAGTATATAATTACATAGTTTTTTTCTCAATACAATCTTTGTCCTACATAATTTCATTACAATTCACCTCTGTTAAGTCAACACAAAGGTATCAACTGTAGTACAGTACATTTCATTGCGAACAGTGACACATGAAATGTACTACAGTTGATATCTCTTGTCTCTCTTAATGACACAGTAGAATCTCATTGAGTCTGCTTCCTTGTTTAGTGCTTCTGGGCTTGAAATAAAATCGATTACTAAAATTCAATAGTGTTCATAATTGTGACGTAGTAAAATTGCTTAGAGTTTTACGTTAATGATCTCTTCTGTCTATTCACATTATTTCATAGAAAACACGACAATAATTAGCAGAAGTGACGTTTTTCAGTGGAATATGAGTATAAGCCGCCTAAATCAAGTTGATCAGGTTTGACATGGGGCATTCTATCCCTCAACTTCACCTTTCACCCGTTTTTACCTTCTTCCTCTTTTCATATTCTCGTGTCGCTTCTGACAGGTTCGAATTGTTAAGTAAATCCTAGCCAAACCCCCTACAAATTCGGCCAGGACAATGCTACATTTCAATTTTTACAATTGTTAAAGGTTATTTAAGATGTTATTATCACATTAATTTTATTTCTAATTTTTCAGAAATTAACTCGAGAACAGAAAAACTGCTAATAAAACAGAAACAAACAATACTACAGAACAATGAAGAAAACTTGTATTAGCGACTACCTGTCTCATCTTTTTGAAAAATTGGGAAGAATTATTGCTCGATATCCCTTTTGCTTTATTATTTCATCGACCGTACTATCAGTTTTACTTTCTGTTGGAATATTTCATCTGAAAACCATAGATGACATGGATTATCTTATACTTTCTGACAGGGGAAAAGTGCTGAAAGATAAAGAATTTATTGAAAATACGTTTCCTATGAATACATCCGAGTATTATGACATATTTAGAATGACTCAACGTCCTCGATCGGCAATCCTTTTTGTCCAAAATAAATTAGGACAAAATATGTTGCAAAAAGAAAATTTACTCGAAATTCAAGTCTTAGACAAAATTATAAAAAATATAACTGCTATTGTAAATGGGAGGGTAATAAATTACAGGGATGTTTGTGGAATAGTCAACGAGAAATGCTTTGAAAATCCAATAATAGATGCAATGCCTGAAATGGATGATATCCTTTCTGGTAAGAAGAAATTGAAATTTCCAATAGACATGGATCCGGTCACTTACACCTATCAAATATGGATGATGAATTTGGGTGGAGTAAAATATGACAATGAAGGATACGTGAAAGAAATAGAGGCCATGAGATTAATTTATTCAATTGACGAATCAGATTTGTCTAAAGCAAATTGGATTAAAGAATGGAAGAAAGAATTCCTGTCGAAAGTACAAAATATCAAATTTCATTCAATTGAAGTATATCCATGCTCGTTGCTAGCAACTGAATTAGACTTACAACCACTTTCTGATGAAATTGTGCCACTGATAAGTGTAGCTGTTATTATAGTCACTATATTTTGTATAATGACTTACACGACAAATAATTGGATAAGGAGTAAACCATGGATGGGAATTGCTGCTACGGTTTCTGCAGGTTTAGCAATTACTTCTTCATTTGGATTGATGGGTGCTTGTGGAATTGATAATATATGCTATAATATTACCTTACCGTTTCTAATTTTTGGTAAGTAAAAGTTCAGATATATGTAGTTTAATATATTCATATACCTTGATATATTTAAAGTAATTTCATTTCATTTACAGCTACCGAAATAGATGATGCCTTTGTGATAATAGCGAATTGGAGAATTACCAATGTTAAAGATTCTGTACAAGAACGAATGGCGAAAACCTTTTCAAAATCAGCTCTTTCTATAACTATAACGACTTTAACAAATATTTTATCTTTCTGCATAGCGATGACTGCAGAATTTCCAAGTGTGAGGATATTCTGTTATTATGCTACTGCTTGCGTGTGTTTCACTTATTTCTATCAAATTACGTTCTTCGGAGCTTGCCTAGCTCTTAGTGGATACAGAGAAGAAAGAGGTCTTAATGCATTTACATTTACAGATGTCAAAGGTATGTTCGTACTTTATTTGCATTTATTAAATACTTTACTGCTTATAATATAAATAGTTTGAAAATAGAAAATTAGGTTAAGATATTCGTTTTCTTTTAATTTGAGAAAAAGATGTATTAATATTTTATAAATAAACCCGAAATGTTGCCCATTAGTGGGATATTTCATAAAACCACTGGCGGGTTCGTGCTTCACCACGTGGGATTTTCGGGGTTTCATCATAGAAAGTCTTTGTTTGACCTTGTGTTAAAGATTAGTCCACTAATCTACCTTAAAAATATTTTAAATCTCGTACTATTATATTAATTTATTTTTGGTATGTTAATGTAAATAACAGATTTTGTGGTTGACTACATTGATTACACTTATAAAACTATACTTGTGGAACTCAAAATCATGTATAAACAGTGTTTGTGGCACCCGTGCCATAAAGGCGTGTCATAAACTGTGTTTATACGATTTTGAGTTCCATAGGTATAGTGTTATTGTCTAACCACAAAATACCGTATGAGGATTCGTTTATATCAATAATTAAAGATTATGGCATTTATGGGAATTGGCACACGAGCGAAGCGAGTGGGCCAATTCCCATAAATGCCATAATCTCCTCTACTGTAGACTAATTGCATATTATACTATTAAATGTTATTTTAAACTTTTTATTTTTAGAAAAATCCAACGAGTACAAATCAAAAGAAGAAAATCAATTCATTTTTATGAACTTCTTCAGAGATTATGTGGCTGAATTTATTTCACATCCTATAACTAAAGTTTCTGTTATTTTTCTATACATCGTTAATCTTGGTATGGGTATTTGGGGAGTGACATTTTTAAGAGAAGGAGTAAACCTCTTCGCACTTTATCCAAGTTATTCGAAAATAACGAAAGGATATAAAATAAATTATGAGTACTTTACAGAATTTACGTTTCCTGTACAAATTGTCATCAATAAAACACTAGATTACTCAAAGGAAGAAGTTCAAAAATCGATTGAAAGTTTGATGTTGAAATTTCAATCTCACCCGAATGTCGCTGGATCGGAATTTGATGTGTCCTGGTTAAAATATTACAAAGAATTTCAGAATCATCCAATATCAACATTCACCATGAGGGGTTACGACTTGACAGAAAAACAAGATTTCATCGATGGACTTCGCAACGTGTTTTTGAGAATTGGTGCAGCCAAACAATTTTCATACGATATAATATTTAATCATAATTACACCGAGATTACTCACAGTCGGTTTTTTGTAATGACTAAGAATGTTTTTCATGGAAAAGTTGAGCATAAAGTAATAAATGATCTATGGGAAATTGAAGAAGAAATCGAGTTACCCGTCATTGTTCATTCATATTTTTCTCCATTTGTAGAACAAGGTATCATCATTAAACGAATTACTTTACAAATATTTTGGCTAACAGCTCTGTTAATATTTATTGTTTTTATTGCATTCATTCCTAATGTCACCTGCGCCATAACTGTAGCCATCTGTATTGTTTCCATAATTGTAGAAACTGTTGGATACATGACTTTCTGGAACGTAAATCTCGACATTATTTCCATGATGATTATAATACTTTGTAACGGATTTTGTGTAAATTATCCCACACACATGTGTTACGCTTTTATTACTTCACCACATTCGAAAACAAAAGAAAAGCTGAAGGAATCTCTTTATCACGTTGGTTTTCCTATACTTCAAGGTTCCATCTCAACAATTTTAGTATTGTTAGTATTCCTGTGTAAAGATGTATACATATATACAACATTCGTAAAAATTGTAATTCTTATATCGTTACAAACGTTATTCCACGCTGTATTTGTAATTCCTGTAATTCTTACTATAATATCCTATGCCTTTGAAAAGAAAAATAATGGTAATAATTGTTCTGAAAAAGAATATTACATTGTTGGTAGCATCGAGAGTGCAATGTGAATATTTCTATTTTCAAATATACAGAATGTCTCGTAACTCTGCCGTAAGAGTTATGTTAATCCACGTTTTTTTTTTTTCTATAGATGCTTAATAAAGAGGGACGAACTTAATTTATTGTAATAATGGATATCAACAAACAGCAGGAACTTACCAAAGTGTTTAATAAGCTACATATAGATTTCTGTGTGTAGTTAATGGAAAATCATCAAGAAGTCTATGGATATAAAAGGAATTAATTCATCTATAAAATAGTAAATAAAGATCAAGATCACTCCAATGTTTCAGAATAGGAGTACCAGTATTAGAACCACCATTGTATGTATGAATCATCTGAGTCCACATTATGGTTCCTGCATAACAATACATCAACCATTGTTGTTTATTGTAATTTTTTTACCTTGAAACGTTCAATTGAAAATTGACATTATCATAATATAAAATACGTATTTCCTTTTGTACATCGCGTCTTTTTATGAGGTTTTATTATATTATTATTTAAACTATACACTATATTATTATATGTATATTCAGAATACTACGTTAAGATTTTACCTTATTGGATATTTATGTTTGTAGTAAATTTTTGTATTAGCAAGGAATAAAATTATATTTTATTTTAATGTTTATTTATTTGTTTTAAAAATATATATTTTGGCCAATCGGACTATTTCGGTGTTTAGAAAAGAATAAATGAAAGTTCCTTTAAGTTTCTTTGAATAATTTATAATTTTGCTGCCCATATCATTTCCATATCCAGTTTTAGCTTTTTAACCTTGTTCTCGAGATTAACAATGGACAGACAGACATGTAGACAGATGCCAGTGAAAATTTATAAGTCGTCAAATTTTGAATAATTGCAGCAATGAAAAAGATCCTTCACATAAATATTAAACAGTAAAGAAACTAAAACATAACCCTTGGAAATTCCTTTGTTAGATATAAAATAATTTCAAATAGAGTAACTTACTTTTAGATAATATTTGATAAATATGATAATTGCCATCACAATGTCGTTTCTCACAGACTTATATTTTTACTTTCTCCGCTCTGTTATATATAACAGAGGGAAGTATGGCGATCGGTCAAATGACCCATTAAAATCTTTACATTTATTTAGACTTGGGTCCATTAAACGCTGTGAAGTGCAAAAGATTCGTGGGGTAATTTCTGTTTGTATAGGTGTTAGTGTGTGTGGGGGGAGGCACGATTTTTTTTACCTTCTTTCAAGCTTAATAACTACTATGCTTTTTATAAATTTTGAAATTAGGGAGATATAAATTTTGGTGGTTAAAGGTCGAAGGAGTGGGGAGATAAAAGCAGTCGTGTGTTGTATTTGGAGTAGGGTTGATTTAATGACGATTTTACTCATTATTAGCATTTACAATTTTTAAAAATTCCCATCCCTACTCTGAAAATTAGCCTTTTTACCATTTTATAATAGTTAAAATATAAAATTTTTTAAAAATAAAATATGATAACAGATGGCATCACACATGCATTTTTAAATACTCGTTGCTTGTTTATATTATTCTTACTAATATAATTAATTAATAAATCTCGTATAATAATAATAATTATTACTATTATTGTATTGATCTTAGTGTTAAACGATTTATTTATTAGGCTGCAATTTTTTAAAATAGCAAACCTATAAACTCTGACACTTTAGTCCGTCTGTCTTTTGTTAATGTGGGGAATGACGTTAGACATTTAAAAGTCGAGACAAAGTAATAAAAGACTAGCACGACTCTTTATATAAGACAACGCGGTTTCAGAAGATTTAATAAGGTTTATATTTTATTAATCTTACATAAACATTTATATATTCAAAATTTTAAATATATTATAATTAGTTAATCTTGCTTCTTATTGTGTACTTTCAAAAATTGCATTAATACGTCATTTTTTCATTTCGTCATAATGTTTAAGGCCGATTGTAATGTTTTTAGTGATACAAGCTGATGGCGTAAGAAGTTTAATGTGACTTTTTTCTACTAGAATCTCGGTTAAGAATTTTCAAACTCGAATGAAATAATTTTATACAAATTTACTAAAACTTTTATAATTAGCAAGTAGAAAAGTACCGCGGACTATAAATTATAGTTTCTCTCTTTATCTATTACTAAAGCTATTTGTTGTAAAGAAAAAAGTGCTTTCTCTAAACTAGAGTTTTATTTAATTTATAATAAATCTTTTAGGTATGTCGAATTCTCCTGGATTCTGTATAGGGGAGATCGGGGCAACTTCGGCATGCGGGGCAAGTTTGTCAAGCGCTTTTTTTAAAAAACAAATTAAAAGGAGACTTTGGTTATAGGTTAGGCAGTTGAGTTTTATTGGTGGCTTGTTGAGTGTAGTGTTTTTATTGTTCTCCAACAAGCGTAGTTGAATTATCAAGCAAATTTTCATTTTCGTTCAATTCCATATAATATTTTTTTTCCATTTATATTGAATTGGCAGGTTTTGTTATAATTCCATGATAACGAAAGTTACTTTTCCTGTTAGAAGGATGTAACTTCAACTTATTCACGTGGCCAGATCGTGGCTTGGCATTCTGTTCTCAGGGTTGTACTTAATGTTTCGAAATCATGACTAGCGGGGTAAGATCGGCAACATAAAGCCACATTAGAAGCAAAGGATAAAAATCAAACAGATGATAAATGAAAACATGTTTGCATTTGTTATTCATGTATATATGTCTTTGAACTTGCATTTCGTTGTAATAATATTAAATGGGTGTTGGATTTGTATTTCTTTGTTTTAATAGTGAATTCCAACTTATACATTGTTAATAACATAATTTTATATACGTGCCTATCTTGCCCCATTACTGTTGCCCCTATACCAGGGGCAACTTTAATAAAAATAATTAAAATAATTACAACTTTACAAAAAGAGAGAAGTTGCCGATCTTGCCCCTATACCCGGGGCAACTTCGTCAATTTCTCTCTTCTTGTAAAGTTGTAATTATTTTAATTATTTTTATTTCCAAACTGATTTTAACCAGTTCTATAGTAAGGTAACATTCCAATAGACAATATGCAAAGCTTTTTTTTCAGTTTACAGTAGTATTTATTACACAAAATTTAAGTAAAGCTTAACATGCCGATCTTGCCCCGATCTCCCCTACCTAGAAGATGCCACTTATGTACTGTACACCCATTTCACCATACCAAACGATTAGAGTCTTTCTCGAGATTGTCTTGGTCTTCCACATTCTCTCCACCCCTCACAATATGGACACCTCTTTCTCTCTTTTATCAAACCTCGTAAATAATTTCGGAACCCCACAGAAACATTGGCCTTTTACTTTTTTCTTCCTCTTTCTTTCTTTCCAGAAATTTTATCTTCGACGATAGTTTATACAAAATTATCATGCGTAATAATATGACCTATAAATTTACTTTCTGTTTCCTTATTTTCTGAATCTCTATTCACTGTACAAGTTTGTACTTCTGTTGATTCAGCTAAAAACTTTACATTGTGTGTATTTTACTCGGATACATTTAATAAGACTTTATTAATTTAAAAAAAAAATGGTTTATCTGTGATCAAATACGATATGCAATTAAACGACCGTGAAATTTGGAAATACAAACTGAACCACGTGTTCCTACTAGAGAGACGTGGTGACGACGAAATCTCATGACAGCCATAGCCAATTATAGCGATTAATCGTTCCTGTTTTCATATACAGTGGTACCTCAGGATACGAAATTAATCCGTTCCGAAACTGAGATCGTATCATGAAAATGTCGTAAGGTGAATCATTTTTCCCCATACGATTACACGTAAAACCAAATAATTCGTTCCAACGCGAAAAACATACTCAAATTAAAGCCAAGTAATACATTAAAAAAATAACTGTAGTAAGAAAAACAAATGAAAAATGCGAACTAATGTAACGTCGTATGGTGAGTTTTTGTTCGTATCGTGGAGCAAAAATATGTTCGAATTTCATGTCGTATCCTGAAAATTTCGTATGCTGGGGCGTTCGT
>NW_019386951.1:0-8010 GCF_000671375.1 Centruroides sculpturatus | reverse complement strand
CAAGTTTTGACAGACCAATTATACTAAGTCCATTTTATCTTTTTTTCTTTTTCCTTCCTCCTTTTTCTCTTCCTCCCGTCCTCTCTTTTACTTTTTGTTTCTCCATTTTCGAGCGAATTAATTATTTTTATTAAATGGTATATTGGTTACTTTAATTAAATTTTTATGTCTAGACTCTTATAATTTAATAGCTTTTGTTAAATTTAAAATTAACTGATGACTGGCGAATTTATAGAGGTCGATTGAAGGTCGAAAATAATAAAAAAAAAATGGTTTAAAGTGGGGGAAAAACTAGTAGTGGGGTAAAAAGGGAAATTGTCTGGTGGTCCCAATAAAAGGGGGCTCCAAACCAATCTTTTAAAACTGTAAGAATATAGAAATTTAAATTCAGAGCAGATATGGTGCTGGCGCGCGGTGCACTGCGGAGCCGAGGCCGTCTTCGGTGCACTGGAGTAGCACAGAATTTAATTAAAACCTATCAGAAGTGGCGTTAAGAAAACCAACGAAAATATTGGGGATTCTCCCTAAATAATTCCTTAGAAGATAAATGTCTAAAGTCAATATTCTACATGGGATCTCCTAATTCTAATTTGCCTGGGCCCCATGACGTGCCACTGGCTCAAAGGATATGTTGCTGTACTTTCTGTAGAATCTACATCTATACGCAGTGTTTAGCGAGTGATTTTATTAAATTTTCACACTAACCGCTTATAGAGGTCAATTGAAGGTCGAAAAAAGGGTTTAAAATGGTATAAGGAAAACTCACTCGGAGATATAGTGGCAGGATATCTCGTGGCACTTTCTACAGAATCCACAACTATACACGGTTTACTGGTTTCTGGAGTGATGTTTAGCGAGTTCATGGCTGAAAAAGAAAAAAAAAGTCATTTTATAATTAAATAGCCTTATATAAAAATAGAAAATAATGGAGTGGTGTAAGAAGTGGGGTTTTTAAAGAGCGAAGTAAATTTCTCAGCGTGAAAAATTTAAATGAAGGCCATATATATCTCTCATGGCATATGGAGTTAACAGGTCATTGATATATAGATACTTAAGCTATAAATCGATTAACCGTGAAAGCGTGGATAATCGTAACTGTAGTGTGTAGCGCAGCTTGGGTGTAGCGCATTACGAGAAGGGGGAAAGAATCGACCGTGAGACAGATGGTTGCAAAAGTGCAACGTCATCTATTCTAAAGCAGATTGAATTAAAGTGAAGCTATTTGGTCTGATTAGATTTTCCTTATTGATTTGATTTATTACATTTATCAAGATCAAGTGGATAAGTTATATATCTCTTTCTATTGTTTGTTGTTTTTGGTTCAATGAGCAGTTACGACATGTTCCAGTCCTTTGATATCCATTACTCGATGAGTTTGGCAAAATTCCTCTTTAAACTTTTCTATTTTGTTACGTACGTAAGCGATTAATTTTCCGAAAATTAAAAAAAGAAAAGGGGAGGGTTGACTTACCTGCAAAATACGTCATGGTGGCCGTCATGACGATTGTAACGCATATAAGAACGATGGTGGCCCATTTCCACGAGCATTTGTGAAGGCAGGACTTCCTCAAATGGAATCTGGAAGGTGAAATGACCGATGCAGAGAAGGCCGAAGTAGAAAAGTGTGGTCTACTAGTACAGGGCGCTGTCGGTGCCTGGATCAGTTGAGGATTGACACAATTGGTGACAGGTACCATGGGACCTGTAGTCGAACTCGGTGTATTGCAAAATACGGGAAGTGGATTACTGTAAGTCGGGCCTTCGGATGAATTGGAAACCGGATTATTGGATGATGTCGCTATGGTAACGGATTTAGAAGCGTTATTCAAGGCATCGGGTATCTGCACTTGTTGACCGTACAATCTGTAAAGGGAAGTTTAGATTATTAATTTTTGCAAAGGGGAATCGATGACATTCGCTCGATATCGAATGGAAAGTGGTAAAACTTTTCTTTCCAATATCGGAAGGCGGGTAATGCTGATATCTGCTACAAACCCAGTTGATTAGAGGGCAGTAGAACTTGGCGTAACGCCCATCTTTCGCGTGCAAATATATCACGTGAGAGGATGAACTGGTGTTGCTACTCTTTTGACTGAAAAGTTAGCACTCGAACAGTACGAGTAACGTGAAGAATAGTCGAGTATAATGATGGCTCCAGAGACATACTACCAATCTAGTGTCGTGATACATTCGGATTTACGGACGGAACGTCTTATTATTTCAAAAAAATATAACTTTTTCTTCATTAACACACACACACAAACATAAAAAGAACAAAAAAAATTTAAATAAACCAGCAAAAAAGTTAGTAATTAAAACCGAGATTAAAAGCAATTATCACTAGAAGCGGCACTTTCTTTCATCACTTTTTCAAGTAGCCATTTGTCTAATTGCATCATTTTGTCAGGTGTGTTCCCTTTTAAACTCAAACACAAGATCTCGCCTTCTCATCAAGCGAAACTTTGTTAAGACACGCAACTGCACCGATCACGTGATGATAACATTAAGGCTTTTTTTTCCCTTCTTTCCTCCGCATCCTTGATTAATCACAGTGTTTTTTTTTCTTTTGTTTCTTTTTCCCAACAATTAATGTGTAATTCCGTGTGTTACGAGTGATTTAATATATATATATATATATATATATACTGTTATAACTATTCTTTAAATGTGTAATTTTAATAAATTTGAAAGAATAATTCGCTGCAATTTGAGAAAATTGTAGACCTATAAATTCTTACTGCGATTCGTTTGTCCGACTGTCATTCCTTAATCTTGAGAACAAAGTTAGATATCTAAACTCCGAAAACAGATCTGAAAAGGGAAAATGAAGACGGCTCCGATTAACTGTATAAAAACCTCTGGGTATAACCGAAAGCTACATTATTTCAATTCAAGTATTACCCTGAAAGAAGTTAGATACATGACCTACAGAACTCTATTGCTAACAGGAAAAGTATGATGTACAGGGGTAAGACACTATTAATTTGAAGGTGGAGAGGTTATACTGTATTTAAAATTAAATAAATTTAAAAATATAATTAAAAATTGCAACCCGGCATTGTGACGATGTCACAATAAATGTTTGCTTGTAATGCAATTAATTAATAATTTTAGGTTGCTATGGTTGGATCTGATCTTTACAAAAGTAAAATTGTAGAGTGTTATGAAAAACTGAGTAAATATACCATAAATTGATCCCGGAGACAATTGTCTTTGCCCTAAAAATATCACAAATTGTCCCAAATCATCATTGGAAAAGGTATAAATTTTAATTATTTGGTAAAGAAATACTACCAAAAATAAAGAGTAAAATATTTCAAAAGAACGTGTTTTTAGCTGCACAATACATAGACAAACACACCGAGAATAATTTCATACGTCAACACTACGCGGCTGACAGTAATTATAAAGTACCACGAAAGTGCTGCCAACCTTTTATTTTTTACAATATTTCATGTCTGGTTTTATCTGGTGTCTAGAATTGTCCCACTTTCCGCTAATGGATGAATTGTTAAAATTTCCATCGAAAACACTTAAGAAAAGTATCCAGTCACGCTTACATTTATCGTTTTAAAAATATCAAATATCAGCTTAATATATTCCTGGAATTTGCAAGAGAATTTTATGATTATTACGAATCAAAAACACAGTGTGTGTTTCAGAATTTTACTTTTGTTTATGAAGCGGTTTACCAATGTTATAGTGGATAAAATATTCATTAAGTTATAGTGGATATATATTCATTCATAACAATGAACATTCATAAATATTCATATGTTATAGTGGATAAAATATTCATTACCCTAATTGAGATATTATACACGACCTTCTTTATCTTCCCACCCCGTCCACCTTTAATCACCAAATTTTAACAACATCTATCCACCTAATTATACAAACCTTCCTTCAAAATTTCAGAAATATTTAACGAATCTACTAAAATATTTCCACTAAGTAATTTCTAACCTATACCTATTTAATTAGCGAAGAAATACGAGAAACTTTTCTTACAAAAGAATCGTTCTTCGTTTTCTTTTACGTTGATATCTAACGTCACGAATTGGAAATTGACGAAATGGTCGGATGAGCAGGAAGAAACGAAGACAATAACAATTTCATTTGTTTCGCCAAGTAATTTACATTTAGAATTTATCGTATTAAACATAGTCTGCAAGTTTAAAAATTATTTAATAAAAATCTTTGGTTTTTAATCTCAAAAATGTTTATATTTATTTAATCTGTCTACAAATGAATACAGTCAATTTGATATTAGCGAGGTTGCGGCCGAAGTTTTCATCTGTAAAACGTGAACGTCGGACGTTCAGCGTAGCCTTCCTTTAATTCTAGAAGTTTGACAATGGCGTTTGGAAAGTCAGTGGAATCATGCTCGACGTACCAAACGCCATTGTCAAACTTTTAGGTTTACAAGAAGGCGGCGCTGAACGTCCGACGTACACGTTTTTGCGATGAAAACGTGTACGTCGCAACCTCTCTAAAAACTTCGGCCGCAACCTCTATTGTGTATTAGACAAATGTCAGGTTCGAAGGTTTTGCTGTTTTAAAAAATATTTTTGGTTGTTATATAACAGAGGAAATGTATCGCCATCGGCCCAAAAATTACTTCTCCTTTCAGATTTTCCATTTTTGTACTCAGACGTCGAGAAATTCATAAATTTCGAGATTAATTTCTGCATGTATGGATGTTAGCTGTGTGTGGGGGCATGTTGTTCTTTACCCTCTCTGAAGATTAATAACTCCTGTGCTTTATGTCGAAAATTTATGAAATTCAGGAAGGAGGATTGTTTATTAAGGAGATTGATGTTGTTAAATTCTGGTAATTAAAGGTCGAGGGAGTGGGGAGATAATGAGGGTCGTGCGTATCTCGAGTATGGTAGTACATAATGACGATTTTACTTGTTATTAGCATTTATAATTTTTTTAATATAAAACTCATCCCTGCTTTCAATATTAAGTTTTCTACCATTTTATAATAAAAAAAAGCTCTTTTTAATCGCAACAGATGGCACCACACGCTCTTTACGCCAGGAAAGTTACACAACTGATTGCTGGAATTTTTTATTTAAATGACACTTTTATTAACTTCATATCTTATTATAAATTAACAAATTACTCATACAGTAAATTCTATACTGCATATTTTTGTATTTTAAAATTATAATTCCTATTGAAAGCATTAAAAAAACGTAAAGGTTTAAAGTTATAAGTAAAATAAATTAAGACCGAATTATATTTTTTATAATGCTAATCATTAATACAGATGACAGTCTCGGATTTTAAACAATAGAATAAGAATTCCTATTTCATCTCGTGATTTATTGTATAAAAATTCGAATATACTCATTAACGTAAATTATTTCGTCTTACAATTGCCATTCGATGAATCAGCTTCCTTGACGTATTTTATTGTTTCTGAAAATATTGGAAATTATCCAAGGTTGCTCGTATACTTATTTCTTTCCTTCCTCTGAAGCTCTCATCTGGAATCTATGTGACTTCGTTATTTAAAAGTGCAGATTGCTGGTGTATACTTAAGAATAAATCTATGAATTAATCGTCACTACCTGTTCATAGTAAACAAAGGTAAGATACAATTACTTATATTATTATTTTAACATAAAAGTAAAAGAATAACTTCATAATTCGTAACGGCAGGTCAGAGATCGCAACCTGTGACTTTAATTTCTTTCTGCTGTACGTACTACAGTATTCTTAAGTGCTAGAGTGAAGGTCTGCATTGATGAGAGAGATCTGTACTTGATAAATTAACATGATAACCCTCTGACCTGTTTTAATGAAATGAAATAAATACCTCATACCGTATACTTCATACATTTGGTATATTTCCTAGGCAATAGTCAATATAGCACTCGAATAGACCAGATGTTACGAACGGGGTTGACTGATTGATTGGAGTAATTGACTTTAAAATTAATATTAATACGTATTTTTAACGTAATAATATAACTTTATACTAGAAAATAATGATTTTTGTATTAATGTTTTTAACGCAATTTTGGGAGGGTAACAGTGACTTTTAACAATTGATACTAATTGAACAATGCCATTTGTGAGATTAGCCGGGGGCCACTTACTCGGCAACAGGTCGGTGAGATCCAATCTCGTTATCTGTTGAATGGATCTACGATAAATTACAGGGGGAGGGGGTTGCAAGATCTAGCCGACGTCAGGATTCTGACAACAGTTAGGATAGAGTTAAACTCGTCCTAATCCGCGAATTGTAACCAAAGATTGAATAGGAAGGTTTAAAATTATCGAGTGGGGAGGTCGCGAATAAGTCAATAAATGTCCAAGGTTTGAGTAGAGACAGGTAGCCAGATTAACGAATAAAAATATAAGTTTAATATAAAACGTCTAAACCTAAGAATACACAAAAATACATTATATACATCTAAGGCGACACGAGAAAGATATCTACGTGTTATATCCGCTATTCGCTCTTGAGAGAGAGTTTACAAAAATACCTCAGAGAGAGAGATGTGGTTCTCTGTCTTGTGGAGGTTGAACCGTAATCGATGTCTTCCTTTCTTATACAACGATTCGGGCCGTCGTCTTCTATGGGAAAGTCCACTTTACGCTGTTCCGGATATGACGGGACGGAAGTCTTCTTCGTTCGTGTAGTCCCTCTTGCGATCGCAGTTCTGAGGATAGTTGTGGAACTGGGTGGCTGTCGCCGTTGTATGGCTATCCAGGCTGGTCCACCACGACTTGATTTCTCGCCTTTCTTTTATCGATTTATCTTGGAAAAAAGAGTCAGGTGAACGACTGTTTAGCGATGCATTTGCAGGTGTGCGATCAGAGGTGAGCCGTCATGACCATATTTGTTTCGAGACTTGTACGGTTCCTTCTATTTATACGTGGACAATCGAATTTCTCCTCCTTTAACACTGGGTTATTTGTCTTTTAGTACTCGGATGTTATATTTCTCAGCTAGTTGTTGATAGTTTGATAGTACGGGTGATATTCAATCGGTTTCCTAGTATGACACGCGATCGCGCGACGGAAGAAACTGAGATGACAAACACATTGTCACAGTTCTGTCGGTATAGTTGTGTAGCTGATTGCTTAAGTAGAGAAGTCTTCAAAGTCCTTCGTGTTGTTCTCGATGTAAACAGCTACTGGACGTGGCCTGACTTAGGTATGTGATTTTCAACACTTTTTTCTTTTGAGATTAATTTACTCTCTCTCTCTCTCTCTCTCTCTCTTAATTTTTAGGCTAAATTATCACTAACCTATCTCAACAATACTAATTTAACTTCCGAATACTAATGTAATTTCTGAAATTTAGCAGTAAGGTTGTGTATTAGGGAAATTGATAAAGAGGTGGAGGGATAAAGGGGGTCGTGTTTCTCGAGTAGGGTCGGATTTAATGACGATTTAACTTGTTATTAGCATTGGCAATTTTTTTTCTAAAACGCATCCACACCCTCAAAATTAAGCTTTTTGCCATTTTATAATAGTTAAAAATATAAAAATTTTAAAAATAAAATATGACAACAGATGGCGGCACTAAAATTTTAAATGTTGCCAGGAAAGTAGAGCAACTCGTTGCTGGCTTATCTCTTGCATGTATTATGCAATAAATGTAAAAGTGTTAATATTATAAGATGAGTTTTCTTTCTCAACAGAGGAAAAATATGGCGAATGGTAAAAGATAATGGTCGAGAAATTCCAAACTTTCGTGTGTGGCAGTGTGAGATCGTGATTTTGTTCTTCTTCTTCTTCTTCTGTCTGTTTCATATGGCTTGTTCGCCCTCTTTAAAGCTTAATACCTTCCGTATCTTTTGAAGAAACTGTCTGAAATTTTGCAGGGAGATTTCGGCATTAGAGACATCGATGCTACTAAATTTTCGTGGTTAAATGTTAAGGGGTTGAAGTAATATTGATAGAAGAGGTCGTGTGTCATATCTCAAGTGGTGTCAGATTTAATGATTTTATTGCGATTAGCATTTACATTTTTTTTTTTTTTTT